>NC_050574.1:30525542-30796578 GCF_011100635.1 Trichosurus vulpecula
AGGTAGTTATGACCAATATTATTATGTCCAATTTCCAGAGGAGAAAACTGAAGCTCAGAACAAAGAAGTGTCTTTCCCCTAATGACACACCTAGTTATTGGACCGCAGATACTCTCATAGTCCAGGACCTCTGTCCACTGTACCAGGAGGCATCTCAGGCCAAGGAAGGAGAGCATACAGAGAAGGGGGTGAGACTCACCATAGTTCTATCTGTGGCTGAGGCACCCAGAGAAGCAAATTTCTGCAAAGAGAAGGGTGAAGAGGCCAGAGTCAGGTTTATCAAGGGCCCAAGAGGAAGAAACAAGCAGGGAAAGGACAGGCTCTGAGGAGGTTCACTGGACATGTTCAGGAGAAAGAGGCAACCCAAGGCTTACCTTCTTGCCTTCGGCCTTTTGGCCAAGCTTCCCCGAGGAAGGCAGTGTGGAGACGGTAAAATTATTGGGGTCTTCACAGTCTCGGATTTTGGATTCCTTTATCAGGGAGTCCAGTTTCTTCTTGGCGATGTTTTCCACTCGTTTCCGATTGGTGGAAGCCTGGACATAGTTGAGAATCTCAGTTACCTAGTGGATCGAGCTAATAGCGAGCATGCACATGGAACAGAATGGAAGCTGAGAATATAATTTCATTTTCTGTGTCTCTGTGTCGCTTTCCCCTGCCCCCATGACTAGAACAGTGCCTGGCACATAGTAGGTGCTTAATAAATATTTATTGATTAACTGTTTACCTGAATACCTATGAATTCCCCCAGTAGAAACATAAGCTCCCTGAGGACAGCAACTATTTAATTTCTGGTTTTGTGTTTCCTGTGTCCAGTAAAATGCCAGGCACATAGTAGGTGCTTAATGTTTATTGACTGACTAACTGCTTACTTGAGTACCTGTGAATTCCTCCAGTAGAAACACAAGCTCCCTGAGGATAGCAACTATTTAATTTCTGGTTTTGTGTTTCCTGTGTCCAGTAAAATGCCTGGCACATAGTAGGTGCTTAATGTTTATTGACTGACTAACTGCTTACTTGACTACCTGTGAATTCCTCCAGTAGGAATACAAGTTTCCTGAGGGTAGCAACTATTTAATTTCTGGTTTTATATTTCCTGTGTCCAGTAAAATGCCTGGCATATAGTAGGTATTCAGTAAATGCTTGCTGAAATGAATTGAGTTAGCCAGATACCAGGAGATGCTATGCTTTTGAAGCCAGGCACCTCTAGTTCCACATAAGAGGACTACTTTAACTTTCCCTGGTAAGGCAAGAAAAGGTCACCAATGGATTAGTCAATCACCTGACCCACCAGAATACTGAAAGTCTAGAGCCACCAAGGGCAGCTAAGTGGAGAAGTGGATAGAGCACTGGGCTTGAAATCTGGAAGGCTCATCTTCCTAAGTTCAAATCTGGTCTCAGACACTTAACCAGCTGTGTGACCCTGGACAAGTCATTTAACCCTGTTTGCCTCAGTTTTCTCATCTGGAGAATGAGCTGGAGAAGAAAATGACAAACCATTCCAGTATCTTTGCTAAGAAAACCCCAACTGGGGTCTTGGAGAGTCAGACATTACTGAAACAACTGAATAACAAGAACTGACAAATATTCCCCTATTGGGAGGACTGGAGATGCTGAAGTCAACAGGCATGACTGGTATTTAGCAATAGGGTAGCCCAGAGTTCGAAGGGACCCCTGAGGCCACGTGGCTTAAATGATGTAGTCTGGATAGACTAGGACCCTTTCTCCAGGGGAAGGAGGGTAGAAGGGTATACAACCAAGAGCCCATGAGGACAACCTCTGGTGTGAAAGGAATTCCGTTAACCCCTCTGTTTGTTTTTGTTGCACCTGCTGGTGATTAGTGTACTCAAAGGTTGCGTTACTCTAGATCTGTACATTTGTAAGAGGTTCATTTCCCTTCATTTGCCTTGATATAACATGACACAGATTCTACTTCCCTTGGGCTATTCCAAATGGGTCTAAGCAGACGGTCTAGGCTTAAACAATTTCCTGGGTTACAGTTACAGGTATGACTTCATTTCCCAGAAACACCAAAACTGAGACCCAAGGATGAGGAGCAAACATATGTCTCCTTGTGTCTTTTCCTATGAGTGGGTGTTCTGCTGCTGCTTAGTAGGTTATTTATAAACCTTGTAGTTATTTGGCCAGGAGGGGTTGGGGAAGGGAAGGCAGCAGGAATTCTGTGCTTCTGTTCTTGGAGATTAACATACCACACCCATTTCCCTCTAGAGGCAACTAGATAGCACATTGGATAGAGCTCTTGTGCCTGGAGTCAGGAAGATCTGAGTTCAAATCCAGTCTCAGATGTGTATTAGCTATGTGACCTTGGGCAAGTCATTTAACTTCATTCCTCCTCAGTTTCCTCATCTGTAAGATGGGGGTATAAATAGCACCTATCTCCTTAGGTTGTTATGAAGATAAAATGAAATAGTATTTGTAAAATGCTTTGCAAACATGAAAGTGTTACCTAAATGCTAGCCAAATTATGACATACATCATCTATGACATTATGCTCTGATAATCATATTACGATCGATGACTCATTGATTGAATCGGGGCTGGTTGCCCCTTCCTGGAGGCTTTCCAGCTTCCATAAATAACCAGATGTGATTTGACCAGAGCAGAGAAGAGCAGCCTTCATCCCTTCCTTTGTGACCTGACTTCCTAGCTCCTGAGTCTCCACTGGCTGGCAGTAAGGGATACAGAGGTCTGTTTTCTCTTGGAACACACAACTCACAATGGATTTAAGAAAAGAAGTTAAATCACCCTCAGGCAGTTTGGTTTTTAATTTTGAGAAATTCACACTGAGCTATCCTAACCCAATTCCGAATACTCCCTGCCAGCTCTCAAACAACTGGGAGGAGGCCCGTTCCTGGGGAGTTTTCCCCTATAATTGTCATCCCATTTCATTGGCCCTCAGGGGATAATAAAATCCACAGTGACTCAGAGTGGAGCTGTAAGACTTTAATCACAGAACACTGTATGACTTCGGAAATAGCCAAACAATTTGTTTTCCCTGGTTCCTGCAAAGGTTTAAACAGTCATTCTCCCCTCAGGACCATAAAGAAAACTCCTGACTTCTCAATCTCTTTCATAAAGCTGCCCAGCCCCCATCCAGAAGAGGTACATACAGTGACAGAGAGACACCCCACTTGAGAACTCCAGTGAGTGAAGAAAGATTGGGCCACCAAGGCACCTACCGATGTTTTATTGCAAGTAATAATCACCAGCTATAAAAGGTAGGCAACGGGATGGACTCCCTGCTCTTAAGACAGCTGGTTCTCTCAGGCTGGGCTACTTTTGATTTTATCTTTTAACTCTTCCAGTGTCTCGGAGGAGAGAGGTTGTCGTACCATTTCCCAGAAGCGGGAAAGGAGACAGTGGATGACACGGAGATGACCCCACTCCGCAGCCTGGGTGCCAGCTGCCTAGAGGAGAGAGGGCTGGGGAGGGAGAGGAGAGCTGTTTTCTGCCCTCTTCTCTCTCTCATCTCTCATCCCCTGCACAGCTGCCAAAGGGACATTCTCAAAGCCGATACTGTTCCTGAGCTCAATCGACGTCGGTAGCTCCCGCTAACTTCCAGGATCAAAGATAAATAAATTCCTCTATGTGTCACTGAAAGCCCTTTACAACGTGGCTGCGAGCTGAATTTCCAGGATTATGATACATTTTCCTTTCATGAAGAAGGAAGTGTCGCGATGGTTAGATTGTCAGACTTGGGAGCCAGGAAGACTCAAGTTCAAGTCCTGCCTCAGACACTTATTAGCTGTGGGGTCCTGAGTTAATCGTTTAACCTCGTTCAGCCTCAGTTTCCTAATTGGTGAAATGGGGGCAGTGATAGCACCCATCTTCCAGGGTGGTTGTGAGAATCAAATGAGAAAACATAATGTGAAGCAAACCTTAAAGCGTTGTGCAAATGCTAGTTACTGTTGCTGTTGTTAACGGTCCACCCGCATTAGCCTTCCTGCTGTTCCTCACACATGACCTTCAATCTCTCACTTATGAGCCTTTGCACAGGCTGTTCCCCCATGCCTGGTACACACTCTTTCCCCACCTGACTCTTTGAATTCCCTAGTTTCTTTCAAACATCAGTCCCAATGCTACATGTAGGCATTCTCCTTTGCCCCAGTCTCAATTACATTGTATTTCTTTTTTGTATACTTATAAGTGTAGACATTTCCTCCAACAGAATGGGTAGGAATTGTTTCTCCCTCCCTCCCCTCTCTCCTTCCCTCCCTCCCTCCATCCATCCCTCGCTGTCTGTGTCTGTCTCTCTCTCTGTCTCTCTCTCTCTCTCTCTCTCTCTCATTTTGATTGTATCCCTAGTACCTAGTACAATGCCTAGTTCATAGAATACCCTCCACAAATGCTTGTGGGTTACTTGATTCAAGTATTCAAAGAATTGATAAGTGAAGGAAGGATTCAATTAATCCTATTAGGTCCAAGAGGCTGGAATCAAGGGCAACAGGGGAAAGTGGTAAAGAGGCTGACGTCCCAAAGGAAAAAGGGAGGGGAAGGATGGAAAGAAGGAAGAAAAGAAAGAGGGAAGGGTGGGGATTGAAGTGAGGGAAGGAAGGAAGGAGGAAAGGGGGATTGGGGATAGAGGGAGTAAGGGAGGAAGGAAGAGGGAAGGAAAGAAGGGAGGAAGGAAGGAATGGAGGAAGGGAGGGAGTAAGGAAGAGGGAAGGAAGGAAGGAAGCGGGGGGGAGGGAGGGAGGAAGGAAGGAAGGGGTTGGGGGGAGCATGGTATGATGAAAAGATTGCTTGACCTAGAGTCAGAGGACCTGGTTCTACCAATTATTAGCAATGTGACCCTGGGCAACCTTCAGGGTGTAGTAAAAGGTAGTCAATAGAGAACTAGATTTGGAGACAGGAAAACCTGAGTTCCAAGGCTATCTCAAAAACTATCTGTACGGTCCTGGACAAGTCACTTAACATCTCCCAGCCTCAGTTTCCACCTCTGTAAAATGAAGGGCTTGTACTCAGTCTGACAGCCTCTAAAGTTGCTTCCACAAATACATGATCCCTCTCAAACCTCAAAAACCAATAAGTACTTTTATTAAGCATCTACTGTGTTCCAGGCACTGGGGATACAAAAACAAAAGTCAGTCTCTGACCTCAAGGAGCTTACATGCTGATAAACCTGACATAGACTGAGCAAACACCTTATCCTGAGACAATCCAATTGGGTAAGCTGGTGTCTCCAAAGCATCCATGTCCATCCCAGGGCAGGGAAACAGTGTAGTAAAACCACTGGCAATGGAGTCTGGAGTCCCCAGGTTGAAATCCTGTCTCTGGGGCTTAATACTTATGCAACCCTGGGCAAGTCACTGAGCCTCAGTTTCCTCATTGTAAAATGAGAAGGTTGGACTAAGGTACCTTCCAACTCTATGACCCAAAGGGAACTTTGGAGCAAGGCATGCCCTGCAGGGAGAATATTCTAGCAGATATGGCTTGGGATGCCCAGGCTGTGCGTGGGTTAGCTGGAGTTGATCTGCTCTTCCTCACCCCAGCATCAAATCTATTTACAGGGCTTCACAAGAACATTTCCCTTTGAACAGTGCCATCCTGCTGGTTAAAAGATCTTCCACCCAGCAAGCCCCTTCCACCCTCCCAGCTATTTTTAGCCTCCTTTCCTGACTTCTGAACTTCAAGTGGGAGTCCCATATGTCATCTCTTGAGGATGCTGCTACTCTGTTCATCTCTTCTGGCTGTTGCTACTTCCTGGGCTCCAGTCAACTTTGCATGCCTCCTGAACCCAATGAGAATGGGAGCTGAGGTTCATGGCTGGTCTGAGGGACTCTGTGACTTACATCTCCATTCATGAGCTTGCAGTCATCATCGATTTCATCGGCGCTGTCCTCATCAGATACATCACCCTCTTCTGCATCTTCACTGATATTCGCTGGGAGTTTCTTTCCCTGGGGACCAAAAGGACAAAAAAATTGGGTGTCAGATGGTGAGATTAAATAAACCAAGAAGAGAAGGATGAAGCAGGTGGGGGGAGCTTAGCGCCCTTGGCTACATCCACCCTCTTTTCTCCTAGGTTCTTTCTCCCGCCCAGGTTTTCCTGACACTGCCTTTTCCTGGTTCTTCTCTTCCCTGTCTGACTTCCCTGGGGGGGATATGGGCATTTTAGTCAACTTAACTGCATAATTCCAAAAGTGGTTGCATTGATTCACAAGCTCACCCACAATGTACTAGTGTGCTTATGTTGCCACAACTAACTGACTATTCCCACTTTTGGTTATCTTTGACAATTTTTAGGGTGTGAGCTGAAACCTCAGGGTTCTTTTTATGTGTATTTTTCTTAATAGTAGGGATTTGGAGCATTCTTTCCTATGATTGTTAACAGTTTGTGATCCTTCTTTTGAGAAGTTTGTTCACATACTGTGACCATTTCTTTATTAGAGTATGGATTTTGGTCATGTCTGTTAGTTGTTTAAGTATCTTGGTTACCAAATCTTATCTGAGAAATTTGATGCAAAGAGTAGCCCCCATTTCACTGCTTCTCTTCTAATTCCAGGTACATTATTTTTGTCTGTGCATGAGCTTTTCAGTTTCATGTAATCAAAATTGTCTATTTTTTTTGTAATTGCCTCTGTCTCTTGTTTGGTTAAGAATGCATCTCCGAACCCTGCCAACACAAGAACTAGTCATGGTTCAAGAAAATTCATGATGGGGTATACTACCCACATCCAGATAGAGAGGTGATTGGACTCAAGAGTGTAGACTGAGACATATATTTTTGGACATGATTACTGTGGGAATTTGCTTTGTTTGACTGCATATGTTTATAACAGGCTTTGTTTTTCTTGCTTTTTCAAGGACAGGAAAGGGAAGGTAGAAGGGAAAGAGTTTGGAGCTGAAAATAAAATAAAATTGAATTAAAAAACCAAAATACTAAATATCCCTCCTCCCCAAAGAATATTTTTCCTACCCATAGCTCTGGATCATGATCTAATTCACTTCTAATTTGGGGGCATGTTTTTTTTTAAATATTAAATTCACACATTAGTTTAGAATTTATTGTAGAATATGTTGGTCTAAACTTAATTTCTGCCAGACTGTCTTCCAGCACACCAACTTCCTTTTGGACATAACTGGATGTCTTGTGGGCATCTCAAGGTTACCATGTTTAAAATCGAATCCATCACCTTTCCCTGTTAACTGTCTCCTTTTTCAAAGTTCTTTTTATCTGTTGAGAGCACCACCATTCTCCCAGTCACCCAGGCTCACAGCTGAACTGCCACTCCTGACTCCTTTTTGATACTTGGTCCACATAGCCTACCTTGCTGTTTATATCTTCCCGGCATCTCTCATATGTGTCCCCTTCTTTCCTCTGACACTGCCACCATCTTGTTGCAGACCTTCATCACTTTCATCATTATTGCAATAGCTTGCTGGTTCATCTCTCTGCCTCAAGCCCCTTCCCACTCCAATGGACCCTCCACTCATTGGTCAAAGTGATTCCCTCAGAGCATAGATTCATTGTGTCACCGTCCCAGCTTAAACTCCAGTGATTCCCTATTACCTCCAGAATAAAATCTAAAATGCTGTTTGGCATTTAAATCCCTTTGCAATCTGGCCTCTTCCTTCCCTTCCAGTCCTCTCACACCTTACTCCCTCCCAGGTGCCCTATAATCCAGTGACACTGGTTTCTTTACTATTCCTCACATGTGATACTCCACCTCCAATCTCCATGCTTTTGTATGGCTAGCCCTCATGCCTGGAATGCCCTCTCTCCTTGCTCCCACCTCCTGGCTTCCCTGGTCTCCTTCAAGACTCAATTCAAATCTTACTTTCATCAGGAGACCTTTCTTGGTTAGTTAGCCCCAAAGCCAGTGCCTCCCTCTGAAGTTACCTTCTACCTACTCTGTATATCATGTGTGTGTTTGTGTATAATACATATATACGAGAGAGAGAGAGAGAGAGAGAGAGAGAGAGAGAGAGAGAGAGAGAGAAAGAGAGAGAGAGAGAGAGAGAGAGAGAAATACACATGTTGTTGTTTGGGGTTTTCTTGGTTTGTCATTTCCTTCTCTGGCTCATTTTACAGCTGAGGAAACTGAGGCAAAAAGGGTTAGGTGACTTGCCCAGGCTCACGCAACTAGACATTGTTTGAGGCTGGATTTGAACTAGGTGAGTCTTCCTGATTCCAAGTCCAGCGCTCTATCCGCTGTGCCACGCATTGCCTTCCCCTTTAGAATATGAAGGCAGGAACCCCATTTTTGCCTTTCTTTCTATCTCTCCAGCACTTAGCACATGGCTTGGCGCATAGTAGGCACTTAACAACTGCTCACTGATGGACTGACACTTCCTAATGTATGACCCAAGGCAAGGCCCTTTCCCTCTGTTAGGGTCTTCAGTTTCTTCGTTTGTAAAATGAGAGGATGGACAGTTCATTTCCAAGGTCTTTTCCTCGTCTAAATCTGTGCTCCTAAATCAGATTTGCCAGTCCTCTGAGACCCGAGGATCTTTATCATCTATGGACTGTTGGACAGCCTCCCTAGCAATGCCCCCAAGGACACAGATTGTTAGCAGCAGAAGCCAGACCCAGCTTTGCCCTGCTCCTGGTCCCAGGTTTTTTTCTCCCACCAAGAGGGAAGAAGGAGAGATCATTCTGTAGTTGAGCTGTGACTCAGTTCCATTCAACTTTCCTGCTTTGTGGGACTGGCAGGGGAGCCCCAAGGGATGGCTCCAGATGGCTGGCTGTACAATTGTGGTCCTCAATCCTTTCCCTGCCTACTGAGAATAAGAGAGTGTGTCAGCCTACACTCTTCGCCTTCAGGACATAGCTTCAAAACTCTTCAGTGGCCATGGCCAGGGGCAGAGAAGAAGGTTGAATTCAAAGGCCAGAACTGCGTAAATCAGTGGCTAAGTGACTTTTCCTGGAAATGGACACTTCATTAGGGAGAGACAAGCCTATTCCAATGTTAGCAGCCAGAAGGGCCTCAGGGTTGCAGGAGCACAGACAGGCTCATCAGACTGTGTAGCATGAGGTCCCCCAGGGCTGTATCTGGACTGACTCCACCCTCACCAGCACCCAGGGCCTGGCAGGCACAAGATGATTAGATCAGAGATTCAGAGCGAAAAGGGACTGTACAGGCCATCTAGTTTTGTGGAAACCGAGATATAGAGAGGCTTGATTAGATTGTAAATTCCTCAACGGCAGGCATTGTCTTTTGCCTCTTTTTGTATCCACAGCACTTAGCACAGTGCCTGGCACATAGGAGTCACTTAATAAATATTTATTGAATTGAAGTGACTTGGTGGGGTCCCAGAAGTAGTGAGGAGCAAAGCTGGGACTCAAACTCAGATTCTTTGATCCCATATCTAGCCCTGTTTCCATGGTAACTTGTTGCTTCCAAGGCAGCTATGGTTTCTGAGAGGTTGCCTGGACTTCTTAGAGTACAGTGTCTGGCACACAGTAACTGCTTAATAAATGCTGTTATTTATTTGCTTACTCATTCATTCACTCGTTCATTCATTTATTCATCTATTCAATCATTCATTCATTCATTCCTTTATATATTTATTTAACGAGGCACTAAATGGAGCTGTGGATAGAACATTGGGTCTGGAATCAGGGAGACCTGAGTTCAAGTCATGTCTCAGACACTTGCTAGCTATGTGATCTTGGGCATCACTTAGCCTGTGTCTGACCTCAGTGGCTTCATCTGAAAAATGGGGTTAATAATAGCACCTACCTCCCAGGGTTTGCTGTGAGGATCAAACAAGATAAGAATTGTAAAGCGCTCACTTGAGCATGGCGCCTGGCACACTGTAAGTGCCGTACGAATGTTAACTATTATTGTTAGCTATTACTACTATTGAATGTGTCAAGGACATCTAGACCCATAGTAGTGTGGTATTATGGGAAAAGCAATGGATTTGGACCTGGATTCAAATCCCACTTATGCTACTCACTTACTCGAGTGCCCTTAACCTCTGATTCTCAATTGGTTCATCTTTAAATGAGGGGGTTAGTCGAGGTCATTGCTAAGGTAACTTTCAGCTTCAATTCTATGATCCCTGGGCTAGAAGGAACCTCAGGGATGATCTAGTCCAATCTCCTCATTTTACAGTTGGGGAAAGTGAGGCCCAGAATGCCCCAGGTTAAATTATTCAGCCAAGGTCACATTGGCAGAGCAAGAGGTATGATCATAGAACCTTAGATCTGGGAAGGATCACAAAGTTCAGTCCTCACTGGACCAGGAGTCTCCTAGACAACATTCCCAACAAAGATCATCTAAGGCTTGAGGCCTTCCAGTGATGGGGAAGTCCATTCCTCCAAGGGGGCCCATCCCACTTTTGGACAGCTCCAATTGGGAGGATGATTTTCCTCGAGTGGAACTGAAATCTGGAAGGTGGCAACTTGGAAAGAACATCGGATTCAGAGACAGTGGACCTTGGTTTGATGGCTAACTTTGGTATTTTCAATGTGAGTTAATTCATCTCTCTAGGGTCCAGTTTTCTCATCTCTAAAATGGGAAGTAGGGCACAGTGGCACAGTGGATAGAGCGTTGGGCCTGGTGTTAGGAGGACCCGAGTTTAAATGTGGCTGGCTGTCCAGTTACGGTCCTCAATCCTTTCCCTGCCTACTGAGAATAAGAGACCTACACTCTTCACCTTCAGGACACAGCTTCAAACTCTTCAGTGGCCAGGGCCACGGGCAGAGAAGAGGGTTCAATTCAAAGGCCAGACCTGCCTAAATCAGTGGCTAAGTGAGATACTTCCTAGCTGTGTGATCCTGGCCAAGTCCCTCAACCTTGGTTGCCTCAGTTTCCTTATTTGTAAAATGAGCTGGAAAAGGAAATGGTAAACTGCTCCAGTATTTCCTCCAAGAAAACCCAAAATGGGGTCACAAAGAGTCAGATATGACTGAAATAATTGAAAAATAAAAATGGAAGGTGGGCTGGACTCTGAGGTCTCTTCTAGCTGTAAGGCTAAAACCCTATTATTCTATGATTGCTGTGTGCCTCATCGTCCTCATCTGCCAGAACTAGATGATTTCCAAGGTCCCTTCCTTCTCTCAAGATAGAAAATTGCATTCTCAACATACACACTCAATCAGGTGTCTTACCCCACAAGAAAGTAGGGGGGAAGGAGATAAGAGTGGGGGTTGATAGAAGGGAGGGCAGATTGGGGGGGTGGTAATCAAAAGCAATCACTTTTGAAAAGGGACAGGGTCAAGGGAGGAAACTGAATAAAGGGGGACAGAATAGGATGGAGGGAAATATAGTAAGTCTTTCACAACATGACTATTATGGAAGTATTTTGCATAATGATACATGTATAACCTATATTGAATTGCTTGCATTCTCAAGGAGGGTGGGTGGGAGGGGAAGAGGGGAGAGAATGTGGAACTCAAAGTTCTAAAAACAAATGTTAAAAAAGTTGTTTTTACATGCAACTAGGCAATAAGATATACAGGCAATGGGGTATAGAAATCTATCTTGCCCTATAAGAAAGTAAGGGGAAAGGGGATGGGGGTGGGGAGGGCTGACTGGGGAAAGGGGCAATCAGAATATATGCCATCTTGGGGTGGGGGGAGGGTAAAAATGGGGAGAAAATTTGTAACTCAACATCTTATGGAAATCAATGTTGAAAACTAAAAATAAATTTTAAAAAATAAATTTAAAAAAGGAACTTGCATTCTCTGCATCAATTCAGGCTTCTGAGGCTAGGTCAAACCTAGAACCAAACCCTGTATCTAGAGTTCTGGGCCAGGGCACTTTCCCTAAGATCACACTGCTTCTGACAGTGTAAATCCTCCTTCTGTCATTCTCCCAGCCCAGGGGTGTGCTGGAGCTGAACCGTACAGGTTTCTGAGAACCAGTTGTTAAATTTTCAGTGTGAGCATTTACAACCCAGAAATTAGCAACTTCTCCAAATCAGGACTTGTTGATTGTCTAGGACTTTAAAAAGTTTTGGAGAAAATGTGAAAAATGCATATTAAACATGAAAACGCACCTGCATTTTCAGAGAGCGTTTACCAGCATACCCCTGCCCCAACCTACACAGGAAGCTAGACGAGGCACATATGAGTCTGAAAGCCAAACCTCTTCCTCTCCAGCCATGACTGACAAATCACAGCAACATAGATTTATTTTTTAATTAGTATTTTTTTTCAACTGCTTGCAAAGACAATTTTTTTTTGGAGGGGGGAAGGCAGGGCAATTGGGGTTAAGTGACTTGCCCAAGGTCACACAGCTAGTTAGTGTGTCAAGTATCTGAGGTCAGATTTGAACTCAGGTCCTCCTGACTCCAGGGCCAGTGCTCTACTCACTGTGCCACCTAGCCACCCTTTCTTTTTATTTTATTTTTTTTAAATTTTTTTGCAAAGACAATTTTTAACAGACATTAAAAATTTTTGCGTTCTAAATTTTCTCCCTCCCCTCCTCCCTCCCTAAATGCTCCCTAAGCAATAGGTTATATAGGAACATAGATTTAGAATTGGAAGAGAGACCTTAGAAATCCTTCCATTTTATAGATGAGGCTGAAAAAGCTTCAATGACTCACATAGGGTCACAGGTAGTAAGGGTCTGGGACAAGATTCGAACTCAGGTCTTCCTGATGCCATCACTAGTACTTTATTCATTATGTCATTTGGCCTCCCAGAGTTCTAACCTTCTGCTGGACATCTCTACTCAGCCCTGTTGGCATCTCAAAGTCAAGATAACCAAATTAAAAACCTGTCAACCTCCCTCCAAATGCCCATCCTCATTTTGAACACCTTTGTTTCTGGCATGAGCGCCACCAGTCATTCATGTTTGAAAACTTGAAATCATTCATGAAATACAGAAAAACTGTCACCTTCTTATTACTGGAAGGTGTACCTGTCTCTATTAAGATTATTAATCTTAATATATTAATTGCTTTAGTTGTTTTTGAGTCTGTGGTCCATTAAAACACAAGATCATTTTCAGACCTCAAGGAGATGACTAGGAGGAATCCATGGCCCTCCCCCAGGCCCCCAGGCAGTAGGCTACCATCCCAGGATGTCCAGACCAGGCAGGGCCTTTACCTTCACTAAGATCTTGCCTTTCAGCTTCTCAGGAGATGGCAGAGTGGTTGAGTCTTCCTCACTGCTCACTGTTGACAAGTCCAGTTTGTCCCCTAAGATGTCAGTCAGGTACTGCGCCATCTTCTTCTGCTGAAGCACACTGCAGTGGTTCTCAATGGATAGGATCACGGGGTACCTGGGAGGAAGGGGAGGAAGAGGGGCATGTGAGAAGAGGAGCTGGCTCAGAGAACTAGGGGCAGCTGCTGGACCCAGGCACTCAGGAACAGGAGAGAGAAAGGCGCCTTTGTCAGGAAACTGATACAAAAGGAGGCCAGAGGACTCTGGGAGTGATCTGGGCAGATGAGGTTCTGGCAGTGATTACAAGCCTTTTTGACAGGAAGACCTGAGTTCCAATCTTGTCCCAGCCCCTTACTGCCTGTGTGACCCTATGTGAGTTATTGAAGCTTTTTCAGCCTCATCTATAAATAAAGGGACTGGACTACGTGGCTTCTAAGGTCTCCCTTCCAATTCTAAAACTATGTTTCTGTACAACCCATATCAAATTGCTTACCATTTAGGGTGGGAGGAGGGGAAGGAGAAAAATGTGGAACTCAACATTTTTTAAATGAATATTAAAAATTATCTTTACATGTAATTGGAAAAAAATACTATTTAAAATTTTCCTAGACATCTGAAAACAATCTGGTGCTTTTAATGGACCACAGACTCAATAGTTGTGGGAGTCATAACAAAAAAACTAAAGAGATTACTATAATAGTCTCAGTGTACATGTTTGAGAGTGGGAGGGGGAAGGAGAGAAGCTGAAGAGGATTGAGGCGGGGAGGTGCACAGAGAGAGAGAGAAAGGAGAAAGAAGAGAAAAGGAAGGAGAAAGAGAGAGGGGGAGGGAGAAGGGGAGAGAGTGGGGGAAGAAGAAAAAAAAGAGAGAGGAGAACAAAGGAGGAGGGAGGAAGAAAGGAAGGAAGGAAGGAAGGAAGAAAGAATGAATGAAAGAAAGAAAGGGAAGAGGAGGAGAGAGATGGAGGGAGATAGGGGAAAATGAGGAAAAAAGGAAAAGAAAAGGAAAAGATGAGAGAGGGAAAAGAGGAGAAGGGAGCAAAGAATAGGAGAGATGGGGGGAAGAGGATAAGAGAGGGAGGGAAAGGAATACACAGAAGGAGGGTGGGAGAGAGGAAGAGAGAGAGGGGAAAGGAGGAGGGAAGGAGAACAGAGAAGATGGGAGCAGGAGAGGAAGAGATAAGAAAGGAAGGAAGGGAAGACTGAGAGAGAGAAGCAAAGTGAGCAGGAAGATAGACAAGCCAGAAAGAACATGAGAGCCCAACACTACAATTAATCAATTAAAAAGCATTTATTAACTACCTACTATGTGCAGGCAAGCAAGAGTGACAGGATACCTGGATCATACATTCAGAGTGATAAGGATCCTTTTAGTCATCCTAGACAACCTGTAGTTTAGCTGGAGTGTGTGTGTGTGTGTGTGTGTGTGTGTGTGTGTGTGTGTGTGTGTGTCCACATGCCTCTCTTTCTGTCTCTCTCTCTGTCTGTCTCTCCCTCCCCCTCCCTTCCTCCCTCCCTCCTCCCTCTCTCCCTCTCTCCCTTCCCTCCTTCCCTCCCCCTTCTCTTCTTCCCTCCCTCCTCTTTCTCTCTCTCCCTCCCCCTTCCCTCCCCTTCTCTCCCTCCTCTTTCCCTCCCCCCTTCCCTCCCCCTTTCTCTCTCTCTCTCTCTCTCTCTCTCTCTCTCTCTGTATGTACATATATATATATATATATATATATATATATATATATATATATATATATATATATATATATATATATATATATATATATATATATATATATATATATATATATATATAGTTATAGTATGAAGTGTGGCAGACAGGAGTGTTTGAGGCAGATGGAGCAAGCAGGATGCAGGATATGAGATAAGATGCAGGACGTGACCAGCCAGAAAAGCCATCAAAGAAGACTGTGAAGCTCCCTGGCCTTGGGACTCACAGGTGTGATTTCTCCAAGTGCCACCAATTAACCCGACACTCCCACCCCCCCCCCCTTTCCCATTCTCTTGGCTTATCTGTCTGGACCGTGTGATGCCCTGGAGTAGTCCTCCCCTCCTTTTGCTTATCTGGCTGATAAGGCACCTCCGGATTACCTGATTTTCCCAGGCTTTCTCCATCCCCCCAAACTGTATTTAAATCAAGACTCCTAACCTAATTGCTCTGTTTCTCTCATGGCGGCCCCTTGGGTGGGTCATGCCAATAAATGCCTTTCTTCAACTTGGAGACAGTCCCAGGGAATTCTTTCAGGACACTAGGACCCGCACGTCTATTCCTCAACATATATATTTCCAAGGTAATACTTGAACCTCCCTGATTCCCAGGCCAGCCCCCTTCTCCATAGACGCAGCACACATGCCACAGTGCTCCAAGTTAGCAAGACTTGAAGTCGGCAAGACCTAAATTCTAATCCCGCCTCAGACTCTTACTAGCTGTAGGCTCCCGGGGCAAATACTTCTCTGTTCCTCAGTTACCCCATCTGTAAAATGAGGATACCACCAGCCCCTGCCTCCCAGGCACAAATGAGATGAAGTGTGGGAAGCACTCTACAGACTTGTAAACTCTGGAAATATCAGTTGCTGTTGCTATTACAATTCACGGTCTCCCAGCAGAAGCTATCATTGTAATCAAATTATTATGTAGACATTCTTATGATAGCAATGAATGGTGCCGAACTTTAAACACCTTCTTCAGAATCGTTCCAGCCCATTGCCGTCTCATCTGCTCTATTAACCATTTAAGAGCCCACTTAAGTGGGACAAGTCCGCTTGACGACATTAAGCTCCTGCTGGGGGTGGGGACCCCTGTAACTCCCAGGCAATGACCAAATGCTACATCTATTAACCTTTCCTCAATCCTAACCCCCTCTGCAGCCTTTGACATTGTCATCACCCTCTTCTCCTTCAGGACCCCCCCACCATGCCTGGTTCTCCTCCTACCTGGCTGACCACTCCTTCTTGGTCTCCTTTGCTGGCTCTTCCTCAACATGTCTATTAATGAGGAGTGTCTCCCCCTACCCCCAGGCTCTGTCCTGGACCCATTTCTCTTCTCCCTTTATGTTATTTCACTAGGTGATCTCATCTGCTCCCGAGGACTCCATTATCCTCTCTCTGCTGCCGATTCTTAAATCTCCTTACCCAGAGACTTAACCTCTCTCCTGAACTCCAGCCTCAAATCTCCAATTGTCTATTGGACCTAATGAACTCGATATTCTGTAGACATCTTAATCTCAACATATCCAAAAGGGTACTTACTCATTCATCTCCCCTCTCTTCCCCCCAGCCCAAGCCCTCCCCTCTTCCTAACTTCCCTATTCATGTGGAGGATACCATCATCTCTTCAGTCACCCAGGCTCATAACCCAGGCTTCATTCTCGACTCCTCTCTGTTTCTCACCTCTCATAGCAAATCTGTTGCCAATGGCCAGCCATTTGTAACTTTGCAACATCTCTTGATGGCTGCTAGGTGGCACTGTAGTGCATAGAGTGCCTGGCCTGTAGTCGGGATGACTCATCTTCCTGAGTTCAAATTTGACCACAGACATTTACTATCTATGTGACCCTGGGCAAGTCACTTAATTCTGCCTTGGTTTCCTCATTTGTAAAGTGAGCTGGAGAAGCAAATGGCAAACCACTCCAGTATCCTTGCCAAGAAAACCCCAAATGGGGTCATGAAGAGTCAGACATGACTGGGAAAAAAATGATTGAACAGCATCTCTTAAAAATGCCCTCCCTTCCTCCTGACATTGCCCCTACACTGGTGAAGACTCTCATTACCTCACACCTGGACTATTACTATAGTTGCTAGGGTTCTCTCCCCAGTCCAATCCATCCTCCTCTCAGCCACCAAAGTGAGTGTCCTCAAGTGGGGTGGGGGGTCTGATCATGTCACCTCCCTTACTCAATAGACTCCATGGCTCCCTATCACCTCCAGGATCAAATACAAAATGCTCTGTTTGTTCTTCAGAGCCCTTCATCCCCTGCCCCCTGCTACCTTTCCAGGCTTCTCACACCTAATTCTCTTCCCTATAACCTTCGATCCAGTGACACTGGCTTCCCTGGTGATCTCCAAAAAGGTCACTCCATGGCTTTGCCCAGGCTGTCATCCTTACCTGGAATGCTCTCCCTCCTCACCTCTGCTTTTAAGAATCTCTCATTTCTCTCAAAGCTCACCTCAATACCACCTGAAGCATCTTCCCTGATCCCCCAGCCTCTAGTCCCTTCTCCCTGAAATTATCTTATATTTGCTTTGCATTTGTTTTATAAGTTATTATATCAGTTGTTGTTGCATTCCCTGATAGAATGATAACAGCTAATAGTTACCAATGAATAATATTAATGTTATTAATAGAATAACAGCTAACACTTTGCTGTTATCTATTTTAATATTATCTCCGTTGATCCTCACAACAACCCTGGGAGGTAGGTGTTTTATTATCCCTGTTCCACAGTTATGGTGTTTTATTATCCCCATTTCACGGTTGTAGAAGCAAGTGTGAATTGCTCACACTTGCACTGGCAGTGAACATCTGAGGCTGGATTTGAACTCAGGTCTTCCCAACTTCAGTGTTCCACCTTTCTGCCTCCTTGTGGATGGGGAATATTTCACTTTTGTCTCGGTTTCCCTAGCCCAAAGCACAAAGTTCCAGAGATGTTGGTCTCTTTGCTGTTCCTTGAATACAGCACTCTATCTCCTGACTCTGTGCCTGTCCACCATGCTTGGAATGCCTTCCTCCCCATCATCTCCCCCTCCTGACTTCCCTTACTTCCTTCACAACTCAGCTTCAATCCCACCTTCTTTGAAGGGCCTTTTCCATCCCCTTCCTCTTCCACTGCTGGTATCACCTTCCATTTTCTCTCCAGGTATCCCGTATGTACCAAGTTATTTACATGGCACCTCTCTCATTAGAATCTGAGCCCTTGAGGGCAGGGACCCCTTTTGTGCCTTTTTTTGCAACCTCTTCATTTAGCACAGTACCTGGCACATAGTAGGTGCTTAATAAATGCTTCTTGGTTGACTGATAACCTGGCACGAAGTCAGTGCTAAATAATTGCTCGTTGGATTCAATCATGGGCTCTCCAGTCCTTGTCTGTCACAGAGATTCAGAGCCTTGCTTCCCCACTCCAGGAATCCTGCTAAACCACCAGCCTGAGCTGAAGTTGCCTATCTCTCTGATCACAATCACGTCTCACTCAGAGCTGGGCCCACCAATTTACGAAGGTGTCACTCTATTTTTAATACTCAAATTAATCTTGCTCCTTTTTTTTTTCTTCCTGGTACAATTAACACTTCCTTCCCAGACCGAGAGCCTCCATTCGACAAGACTTGAATGCAAAAGTCATAATAGACAGTCTATTTTGAGAAACTAAATTGGATTTTTTTTAATGGTGCATTGCAACCATGCTGAGTGTTAACAAAGCAGGCCTGAAGGCTGTGTGTCTCCTCTGGGGTAATTAATATGGGAACCACAATAAATGGGGTCATCACATGTATGTGGGAGGCTGTTTGCCCACTGAACCTCAGACACAGGCAGATAAGAATACATACCCAAACAGGTGGGCACAGATGTGCACACACAGAGCCCCACACATAGGCTCCCACATCCAGGCATATATTTCTCCTCTCCCTCATCAATAAGTCACTAAGTCTTGATTCCATTTCAGAATCACAGAATGTGAGAAGTGGATAGGATCTTCTTGGCCATCTGGATTATCCAGCTCCCCTGCTATCACATACCCCAATACACCCTCCACATAGCTACTGTGTTAACCTTGCCCATCAATCTGTCCTAGACAGAATCTCTGTTCAAGAGCATTCCAGAGGCACTCCCTAGGAGATCAGGGCTTCAGTGGGGGGTGGGGTATAAGGGATGAAGGGGTCCATGAGCTGCTTGCAAGGGTGATTTCAGGTGAGAGGGCCCCAGTTTTCTGCCAAAAGGAGAGAGTAGGCCCGGGGCTAAAGGATGGAATCAGAAATAATGAGAAAAAAGCTCATTGGGACCTGGCTATGGTGTGTGTGTGTGTGTGTGTGTGTGTGTGTGTGTGTGTGCATGTATGTGTGTGTGTGTGTGTGTGTGGTGTGTTGGGGGACGGGCAGTATGGACAGTGTATGTTCGTGTTTGTTTTGGGGGAAGGGCAGTATCCCCAGCCCCAAAGACCAATGGGAAGGGCTTCTGGATGCCCTAACAGAAAAGGCGAAGTTACAATGCAATCTAACCAGAATATCATTCCTGTCCCAGCAGTTTAGGCAGCTATCCTAGCCTCAACCCAACTGGCCCAATCAAATGCAGCTATTGATACCTGTTAGCTCTACAGAATGACAGAATTTGAGAGGTGGAAGGATATTAGTGGCCATCTCAATCAAGCCATCCTTAGCCAAATATCCCAGCTACAACATACCTGACCATCGGTCCTCCAGGCCCTGCTCAAAGATCTCCTAGGAGGGGGAACCCATCCCCTTCAAGACAACCTGCTTTGGGACAGTGCTAATCATTAAGGAAGGTTTTCATTCTGTTTTCCTTTACTTATTTTTACATCATGCCTAAATCTGCCTCTACACCTCCATCTTACTGATCCTGGCTTTGCCCTTTAGGGCCAAACAGAAAAAGGCTAATCCCTCCTCCATATCACAGCCATTTGAATATTTGAAGTCAGTTATTTTCTTCTCCCTGCCCCCCAAACCTTCTTTTCTTCAGGTTATCCATTTCCAGTCTTAATATGGCCACTCAAGGTCTTCACCATTTTGTTTCTTTCCTCTGCCCGTTCTCCAGCTTACTAAATGTGCTTCCTGAAATGTGGTGCCCAGAGCTAAACCCAATATTCCAAATGGGGTCTGATTAGGGCAAAGGAGAGAAGACTCATTACCTCCTTATTCCTAGATACTGTGCCATCCAGTACTGCCCACGATTGAATTCACTTTTGAGGGCTGCTATAATATATGTATGGCTTTAGAACTGGAAGGAAATTTATGCCAACCCCCTCTTTTTTTACAGATGAAGAAAGAGAAGCCCAGAAAGGAACTTGCCCAAATCCACACAAAGAATTAGGATCAAGGCTGAGATTAGAACCCAACATTATCTTGCCTAGATGTAGAAAGGTGGACCCAATGTAATTGGGGGGGCAAGGACTCCAGGGGCTGCCACTCACTCATTCTTGATGAAGGCGTATTTGTTGATCGTCTCAATGACATCTTTAAAGAGGATCTTGGAAGTCAGGGTATAACCATGGTGCACGATGGGCTCCCCATCTGGTCCATCCCAACAGTCCACTAAAGAGGGGCAAAGGTCAAAGTCAGTTGATGAGTGCCATGAAGTCCTCCATGACCTTCCTTGCTGCACTCCTCTCTCCCCACTACCCTTCATGTTCCAGTTCAATCAGATTACAATCTATCTTTATTTGACCCCCTCCTATCCCTAGCCCTTGGTTCACGCTGCTCCTTTACCCTCCTCCCCTCCCCCACTTTCATTTATTGAGATCCTTCCCTCCCTTCAAAGCCCAACTGAGGTGCGATCTGCCTATGAAGGCTCCCTGATGCCTTCATCCCACCCAGATAAAGGGATCTCTCCCTTTTCACATTTCTCCAAGCACTGTGCCTGGATATCTCCCTTGTCCCTCTCATATTCTAATTTGTAGCATAGTCATTTGGGTATGTGTCCTATACCTCCCTCCAAACCAAAAATTATTATAAGCTCTTTGAAGGCAACAACTATGTGAGTTAAAAAAAATTTTAACATTGAACACAGAATCCTACACATAGTAGTTCTTTATTGAATGTTTGTGGGACATGAACTGACTAGTCCCCACATCTCTTCCTTCCTTGAAAAAAAATACCAAAATTAAACATTTCAATTAGTTAAGTCCCTAAGCCCTCTCTCTCTCTCTCTCTCTCTCTCTCTCTCTCTCTGTTTCCCTCCCTCCCTCTCTCTTTTTCCCTCTTTATCCATCACTCTCCTTCCATTGTCACAATACAGAAGTCTGGATCCAAGTCCAACACACCAAGGTTCTCAGCACACTGTACATTCTTTAATAAATGATCTTTGAATGAATGAAAGAAAACAGAGAAGATGAATCTGGCAACCATTTCTTAGCCATGTTCTACATGCTAGGCATTGTGCTAAGTGTTAGAGATGTCAGAGAAAACGAACCCGCTCTTGCCCTCTGGATGTACTTACATTCTAATAGAGGAGACAACATGCACACAGAGAGGGAAATGGGGGATGTATATGAAGGGAGTGGAAGGTCATTGGAGAGTGCTAGTAGTTGGACAAACCAGGAAAAACTTCATGTCCAGGGCAGTGCTTGAGCTGAGTCTTAAAGGAAACCCAGGATTCCAAGACAGGAAACTGTCTCATTGAACTGACTGAATATATCTTATAGTCTGTATTCTTGCTGTTTCCTCTATTAGAATGTAAACTCCCAGAGGAGAGGGAGTGTTTTACTTTTTATCTTTGTATGGTCAGTGCCTAGCATATAGCAGGCACCTAATACACACCTGTTGGATTGGCCAAGAAGTGATTGGCATGGAAGCAGTTCTCAGTCAGAGAACAGTTCAGGTGCCTCATGGCAGGGTCATATCTGGGGATGCCCGTGCCTACAGCATAGAATTGTGCTTCCGGACTTTCAGTGACTCCATTGCCCACAGAAGACCTCAGGCCAGGGCAGACAGAGTCTATACTTACAAAGTCCTCTGCTTAGCCTTGCAATATAATCTCTAAGACCCAGGTCAAATGCTGCCCATGGAAGGAAGAAAGGAAGGCTGGAAGTACAGATGGGAAATATATCCCATACCTTCTCTCAGCATAACCACCCTCAGTCATGTCTGAATAGAGATTTTCACTTAGAAAAGAGCTTTCATATCCACTTTCTCAGTTGACCTTCAATACCCCTGTGAAAGGGCCAGGGCCAAAGTTATTTATTATCATTATAATGAGCCAAGATAAATCGACTTAGCCAAAGTCACAGTTATTAGTGGCGAGGCTAGGAATTGGACTCAGGTTTGTAGAACACTCTCTTAGTTCTCTGGAAAGACCAGAAGGCCTCTGCTACTTAATCTCACAGGTCAAGGACAGGACTGGTACCTATGACTATAGACCATGCCACTTCTCACCTTCTACACAGCGGCAGCCGGCCTGTAGGACCCATGAGTACATGTCCACCCGAGACTGGGACATGAGCTGGTCCCCAATGAGGTAGGTATTATGGGAAGAGGTGATGAAGTAGTAACTTAGCGGGTAGGTCATGTCCTGGTTCACTTGGTAGTGCTTGGGGTTGAATATGTCTCCTTCTGGACTCCTTGTGTAGTTAGTAAAACCTGGAAGGGATGAGGTGGACAAGAACTCAGATCTGCCAGTAAGAACATTACCTAGAACATTTGGAAAGGAGTGGGGGGGAGGGGAAGGGAAGAATGAAGAGGTTAACAATAACTGGCATTTATATAGCATTTGAAATATATTATTTAATTTGATTCTCATAAAAACCCTAAATTGTAGATGTCATTATCATCCCTATTTTTAGATGATTCCATGGAAAGAGCTCAAATTTTGAATCTGAAACTGGGTTCAAATACCATCTTTGCGACTTGCCATCTGTGCGACCTTGGCCAAAGCACTTACCATTTCTGGGCCTCAACTTCCCAACTGTAAAATAAGAAGAGCAGACCATCGACCTTAAAGATCCCTCCTATCTCAACATCCAAGAGACCTGCCAAGGGTCACACAGGAAGCTAGTGTCTCCATTTAGATCTACAGACTATACGAGACAGGATTTGAACTCAGTCCTTCCACACGCTATCCACTATGCCACCATGTTTAATCTCAAAACATTAGCAGTAGAAGTGGCCCTTGGGATAACAAACTCATAGACCTATAGCTAGAAAGGATTTTAGAGGTCATCTGTTTCAACTTCCTTGCTTTACGAAGTAGAATGTTGGAACCCAGAAAAAGGGTATGAGTTGTTCAAGGTCACACCACATATGAGTGGCAGAACTCATGTTAATAATAATTTTTTAAAAAGTAATAATAGCGCTTTAACATTTGCAAAGAGCGTTATAGGTATTATCTCATTTGACCCCTACAACAAACCTGTGAGGTAGGCGCTATTATTATATTCCCATTTTATAGAAGAGGAAACTGAGACCCAGAGGGAAGTGCAGGGTCATACAGCTAGCTAGTCGCCTGAAGCAGGATTCAAACTCAGATGGATCTGCCCGATTCCAAGTCCAGCACTCTATTCACTATGCCACCCAACTGCCTTGACTAAAGCTCTGAGTTATACTTTCTGCTTAACTACACAACATGCCTTGAGGCATCCATTCCAGCTTTGGACAGCTTTAACTATTAGGAAATCTTTTATTCTTGTTCAGTTGTATTCAACTCTTTGTGACCCCATGGATCATAGCACACCAGGCATTTCTGTCCTCCACTGTCTCCTCAAGTCTTTCCAAGCTCATGTTCATTGCTTCCATGACACTATCTATCCATTTCATCTTCTTCCACCCACTTTTCCTTTTGCCTTCAATCTTTTCCAACATCGGGATCTTTTCTAATGAGTCCTGCCTTCTCATTATGTGGCCAAAGTATTTAAGCTTCAGTTTTAGTATTTGACCTTCCAATGAATAGTGTGAATTAATTTCTTTAAATATTGACTGGTTTGATCTCCTTGCTATTCAGGGGACCCTCGAAAGTCTTCTCTAGCACAATTAGAAAGTGTCGATCCTGTGGTGCTCAGCTTTCCTTATAGTCCAACTCTCACAGCCACGTGTTGCTATGGAAAAAACCAGAGCTTTGACTATATGGATCTTTGTCAGAAAGGTGATGTCTCTGCTTTTTAGTATGCTGTCCAGGTTTGCCACAGCTTTCCTTCCAGGGAGCAAGAGTCTTTTTAATTTCATGACAGCAGTACTGTCTGCAGTGATCTTTGAGCCCAAGAATATAAAATCTGACACCGCTTCCATTTCTTCTTCCTCTAATTGCTAGGAAATGATGGGACCAGTTGCCAACATCTTAGTTTTTTTGATGTTAAGCTTCAATCCAGCTTTGACACTCTCTTCTTTCAGCCTCATCAAGGGGCTTCTTATTTTTTCTTCATTTTCTGCCATTAGAGTGGCATCATCTGCATATTTGAAATTGCTGGTATTTCTCCAGACAACCTTAAATTCTGGCTTTTGATTCATCCAGCCTGGCAATTCCCATGATGTATTCTACATATAAGTTAAGTTGATAAAGTACAGTCTTGTATTTCTTTTCTAATCTTAAACCAATCAGTTGTTCCATGTTTGGTTCTGTTGCTTCTTGGCCCTCATATGGGTACCTCAGGAGACAAATAGGATGATCTGGTACTCCCAACTCTTCGAGGACTTGCCACATTTTGTTGTGATCCACACAGTCAAAGGCTTTAGTGCAGTCAATGAAGTAGAAGTAGGAAGTCCTTTATATTAATCCCAAATCGACTTCCCTAGAATTTCTACCCATTGGTCCTGATTTTACTCCCTAGATGCACTGAAGACACATTTAATTCCCCCTTTTCCTATAAAAACCATTCAAGAATTTGAAAACCATGGTTCTTCCCCCACCCCTTAAGTCTCCTCTTCTCCAGTTCTTTCTACTGTTCTTCATATGTTACGATTTGTGGCACTTTTAGCATCTTGGTTGTTTCTTCTGGACATGTTTTCACTTATTCATTTCCTTCTTACATCTGAACACAGTGCTTCCAGTGTCTGGCCAGGTCCATGTTCAAAAGATGGTCATTTCCATCATTTTGGACACCACACCTTTTCTTGATGCCATCTAAGATCCAATTTACTTTTGGGCCAGCACATCATGCTAGCAAATCTTCTCCAGCTTGCAGTCCATGAAAATTCCTAAGTACTTTTAATGTAACCTGTTGTATGAACATCCCTCCCCTCTCCCGTTAGGGCATATGACTTCTCGTACCCAAGCTCAGGGGTTTGCTTTTGTCCCTACTAAACTGCATTTCATTAGAGAAAGAATGGGTATAGCACTTGATGGATCAGTGGAAGTCAAGAAGACATGAGCTCAGATGGGGCCTCTGACTCATAGCCGTGTGACTGAAGGAAAATCACTTAACTTCCCAGAGGCCCCATCAACTCCCTAAAGTCATAAATTATAGAGTTGACAATTGGCACTGGTGGAGGGCTTGTCCATACTGTAAGTTCCCTAAGTGAGTGAAGTTACAGCTTTGGACTTTAAAAAAAAAAGCTTCAGCTCATCATTCTAGTCTGTTATGACTTTTATTGACTCCAAAGCCAACATCCAACATCATCCTATTTTTAAACTTAATAAGCATGCCATCTGTATTGTTATTCAAATCTTTGATATGAATCTTGAATAGGAGAGGCCCAAGGAGAGAGCCCACAGGCAATCCACCAGGGGTGTCCCTTAGATTGGCAGCCATCACTCATCACAATTCTCCATCTTGTTAACAAGGTTATCATGAAACTTTATTGAAAGCCAGATCCATATGTTCTAACCCAGTGCTTCCCCCCATGCATTCTGGGGCTCTCTAGGGGACTAAATGTAAGCTAACAGAGAAAGGAGATCTCATCTTATAAAAGTCTTGAATCCCTTGCCCTCACAGCCCCTCACAAAGGACATTGTGTGCCATGGGGCCTTCCACATGTAGTCCCAAGTAACTCCCAATAGCCAAGGCTTCTAGAAAAAAGCAATCCAGGAATTGCCATGACAATCCTAGCTCACTGACAGGAAATTCAGACACAGTCTAATGTAAAATATGATAAAATATGCAGGATTCCAGCAAGAGAAAGCAAAGAGCCAGGCCTTTGGATTTGAATGTTTTGAAAAGGTAGATAGAATATTTTACTTCAAGGTGGGTATGTTTCAACTGTATCAGAACATGATTCCTGGGGGAAGAGACAGTTGACCCCAGCTCCTTGAATCCTGGGTCTCTCTCTCTGTCTTTCTTGCTTAGGTTAGCCCTCAGTGAGAGCCCAGGGAACAGATATCCAGAGAAGGGGCATGGATTTAATGGCTTTTCAATTCCACGAATCTCTCTGGAAAGAGAGCACCGAATTACGTTAGGCCAGACATTTCCTAGATAACTAGCCTTAGTCTCCTTCCATCATCCTTCCATCTCCCATAAGCAAATCCCCACAACCTTCCCTTAAACACATCAAATAAAAGGGCCAAATGCTTTGATCATTGACTACCACAACTGATTCTCTTGCTAAGTCCCAGCCATTGACCTAACAATGGTGCCATCTTGCTTTTTCTTAGGTACATAGTTGTGCATGCACTCACACACTCAGGAGGGGTGTATATGTTACTAGGCATAAACTAGGTAGTCCCTTAGCAGCA
This sequence comes from Trichosurus vulpecula, assembly GCF_011100635.1. Lineage (NCBI taxonomy): Eukaryota > Metazoa > Chordata > Mammalia > Diprotodontia > Phalangeridae > Trichosurus > Trichosurus vulpecula. Next base: position 30,551,953 of record NC_050574.1, read on the forward strand.
CCTACTTCAGAACCTGCTCCAGATTAAAGTAATTCTTGATCTCCACTTGTTGGGCTATTTGTGGATTACTCAAAGGAGCTAAGGATATTTAGCTAGGGGAAGAGAAGACTTTGGGGAGGCCATCATACCTATATCCAGGTATTGAGAGGCAGCATGGCATAGGTGATAGGGTGCTGGATTTAGAGTTAGGAAGACCTGGATTCAGGTCTACTCACAGACTGTTTGACCCCAAGCAAGTCATTTTACCCCATGTGTCTCAGTTTCCTCATCTGTAAAATCAGACAAATGAACTCAATGCCTTCCAAGTTCCCTTCCAGCTCTATGGTCCCATAATATGGAGGAGTAATTAAGTTATTCTGTTAGCCCAGTAGTCCACAACATGGTGTGATTGATAGAGAGCCCCAGACTTGGAATGGGGAAGAACCGAGTTAAAAGCCTGCTTCAGACACTTAATAGCTGCATGACTCTAGGAAAGGCACTTCACTCAGCCTCAGTTTCCTTAGCTGCAAAATGAGGGGGCTGAACTTGATGACCTCCATCATTCCTTCCAGCTGTAAATCTAGGAACCTACAATTGTATGAACCAAGACTAATGGGTAGAAGTTGTAAAGATACAAATTTAGACTTGATATCAAGATACAACTTCCTAGGCAGGAGTGAGAGCCATCCCAAGGTGGCATAGGCCACCTCCAGAGACAAGGACTTCCTCGGTATGGAATCATTTGGGTAAAGGCTAGATGTGCACTTGTTGGCTACAGAAGGCATTCTGCTTGCTAATGGGTTGGACTAGATGCCTTATGGGAACCCTTTTGGCTTTGAGATCATTTTAATAACCTTCTAGACTCCACATCACCCACTTGGTCCCCTGGCCAAGCTGCCCATCCTACAGAAGGAGCTCAATGAGAAATCCAAGAGGAACTTGGGAAATGATGACCAAGTGAGTTAGAAGACCTTGTTCCAATCCCAGCTCTCATTTGTTGTGGGACTTTGGGCAAATCCCTTCCCTTCTCTCAGCCTCAGTTTACCCATCTGTAAAACAAGAGAGCTGCATTAGCTGGTCTCTTCCAGCTCTACATTCTCGGATACTAGAGAAACATGAAGATCGAGGTCAGCTTACGGAAACCTCAGAAGCCATAATTCACAAGCTAACACCATCTTCTCCTACAAGCTCTCTCCGTGGCTTGACTCCAGCCCAGGACTTGAAGGAGAGCAGGAAAATTGGAAAATTGATCGGGCATAAGGTACCCTTGGAGAAAACCAGCCATAATAGATCCTGACAAGTTAATTATCTCCTTATTCTCTGAGCAGAATTGCAGAAAGACTCTCCCGGGGAGCCTTATCTACTGCTCATCCCTCTCCATCCAAAGGGTCCACTCAGAGAGGACCCTTTATCCACTAACCCACTTCACACACCCTCCCGAGGCTCCCCATTCAGGGACACACCCTCCCGAGGCTCCGCATTCAGGGAAACTCTAGAACATCCACTGGTGTTCTAGGCTCGAGATAGGTTGGGTCTAAATGAGCTAATTGGATACCAGACAAGCTTCTCTCAGTTCTCTTCTGCAAAGCTGTGAAGGGAGGAAAGCTCATTTTGGCCTCTTGGGCACCCCTCTTGCTGACCCCTTCTCACCTGTCCCAATGCTTTTTGATTTTCCTCATCCTCCAGTCATACTACCTAATTCTGACCTCTCCTCCAGCTCCTAAAACCAAAGGGAACTGTCCTCTGCTTAAACCCCTAATTCTTACTAAGATATAAGTGGCTAACAACTGAATATGTTACTGCTTTCAGGTAAAATTTTAACAAGGGACCAATGGGTGATTAGAGAGTAGAGTAATAATAGAGTACTCTTTCCAGAGGTTGAAGTAAGAGGAGACTCTTTAGGCAAGAGAAGCATGTCCAAATAGACAGTATGGTTTAATGGAAAGAACACCACCTTTGGGATCCTGAGTTCATATTTTAGTTTTGCTATTCACCACCTGTGTGACATTGGGTAATCCACTCCCCCATTCTGGATCTCACTTTCCCCATCCATAAAATGAAGGGGGTGGACTTTTTATCTCTAGCATCTAACACAGTGTATTTAATAAAGGCTTGCTGATTGATCGATAAGGAGATTTCCAACTATGGACTAAAATGAGCTGAAAATATTCCTCTTGGGGATTTGTGTGTAGGTATGCATATGCAGGTCTATATGTATACATGTACATTTGTCAGATGTATTTGTTCGATATCCCAGTGTTTGAAAGGGGGTGTTGGGGATCCCAGTAGAGATCCTTCTCCCACCTCAAAGTAAGAAACAAAGGACAGTGTTGTATTTGTTTGGGAAATTGGGAAGGCAGATAAGTAGAGACTTCTCTGTCTAGGTGTAATGGTCAAGGAAGGACTGAGCTTCCCCTGCCCCAATTATTCTCCACCACTCCCCCAGTCCCAGGGAAAGGAGGGTAGCATCCAAGCACATGGGACAAAATGATGTTCAATTATCCATAAAGGGATGGAGGTAGGGGGATGGTTCCACTTTGACATGAAAATTTGAGCCTATAATGAAGGGTAAGTTGAGTCATCATCTAGCTTTCAGAAAGATTTAGGTAGGATTCATGGCATCCTAGGATGAAAGGGACCTCAGAGGCCATCAAGTCTAACCCTTTCTTTTTGCAGAGGAGGAAACTGAGGCACAGAAAAGCCCAGGGTCATGAGCCTAGATCCAGAAGGATTCTCAGAGTTGGAATCCAACTTGGGCCTGGGCCTCAGTTTCCCAAATTGCCCCCAGCAGGTACTCGGCCCTGGTTGTCTCTTATCCACCACCCAGACAAGGTCCCTGGTCCCTGGGCTAGGTCTTGGACTCATAAAGGTTACAGACAGTCTGTAGCTTCCTGCTACCTGGCCCCAGCGGCTCACTCACCATCGATGCCGAGCACCTCCTTACTCTTGTTCTCCAGGCATGGCTCAAACTGATCAATGATGTTCAGGCAGTACTCCTTGGTCACATCCGTCATCTAGAATGAAACAGCCACACAGCCATCAGCCCACTTCAGGCTTGCTGGTCCCTGCTCATCACCAGGGCTTGCCCAGCCTCCTGCCAGGGTCCCTCATCCCTCTGATTCTGCTGCTATCATGGTATCAGGGTTGCTAGACATGGGTCACCTAGCCAAATACTCTGGCAACTGGGCGGGGGGCACATCTCACAGCCAGCCCCTGCCATTTCCTTTTTCTGTCTTAAGAATTTTGGAATTGATTGTGCAACATGGGAGACACTGGCACAGGACCACCCAGTGTGGTATGTCCACTTCAGAGAAGGTGCTGTGCTCTATGAGCAAAGCAGAATTGAAACAGCTCAAAGAAAACACAGGATGCACAAGTTTGGAGTATCCACCCCAAACGTTCACAGGGACTATTTGTGCCCGACCTGTGGTAGAGCATTCCGAGCTCGTATTGGTCTGATCAGCCATAGTCGGCCTCATTGGAACTTAACTCTAACACGGTGATGTCATTTTGGTCCTCTTGGAGAACGAAGGACAACAACAACCAACCATTTCCCCTACCCTGGGAGAGTCTGACTCTCGAAGCTCATTTCCCTGAAAGGCTCATGAGCTTGAGCCATGGCACAGAGCCAGGGACAGCTGAGGCCAATGGGACCATAGACTAATTACCGGTATCTATAGGCCTGATAGCTTTAGAGAGAAGTGATGAATCAGAGCCAGGGGCTTTGTAGGGAAGAGGAGGATTAATAATAATTAGCCAGGTAGTACGTGCTTAGGAGGAAAGAAAGAAGGTGGCTCAGTTTGATCCACAATCTTTTAATATGTGGGAGTATGGACTCAGGTCTTTTTATCAACTCACTGGGTTAATTCTGGGCAAGACAGGGGAGAGGGGAGAAGAAAACAATCTTTCTAACTTTTGAAAACTGGGTAGATAGAGAAATTCTCTGGCTGTGCCACCTTTTGCCATAGAGAACTTTCAGTGAAGTTGTGAGAACCCTCCGTGCTTCAGTTTACCTATATGTACCCAGAGGTCAAGAAGAAGATCACAGAATATCAAAATTAGAAGGGACCTTAGCAGCCACCTAGTTCAATACCCCCATCCCACAGATGGTGGAACTGAGGACCACAGAGGCCAAGCAACTTATCCAAAGTCTCCCAGACAGAGAGCAAATGGCAGAGCTAGGACCTGCTATTTAAAATCTCTTTGGACTTCAGTGTCCACAGCTGTGAAAGGAGAAGGTTGGACTGATGATATCCAAGTCTCAGCCCCATTCCCCACCCCCAATGCCATTCTATGTTTTAAGATCATTCTCTGACACTTTCTCTTCTCAAAACCCTCCCAGCTCTGAAATCTATAACAGCTTATGATCATAGCTGGCGTTTATATGGCACATTAAGCTTTGCAAAATGCTTTGCACATTTTATCTCAACTGATCCTCACAACAACCCAGTGAGGTGGGTACTTAATATTCCAATTTTACAGCTGAGGAAATTGAGGCAAATAGAGGTTAAGTGACTTGCTCGGGGTCACTCGGCTAACATTTGAGTGAGGTCCCTCCCAGCTCTGAGCGAAGATCAGGTCTGAAGACTTCTTCCAGATCTTATATCCTAAGATCCTATAACCTAAACAAGTTAACTCATCCTAAAGCACCCACTTGTAGGGTGACCATCTCCCTCATGGGAAAGACACACAAGATTTCCCAGGTCAAGACCCTCGGGAGACAAGCCTAGGAACTTCAGTGAGCAGCCCCTCACTTCTTTCCCCAGACTGGGCTCCAGGTTTGTCCTGTGAAGAGGCAGCCCTGGCTGGGGATGCAGCCCAGGAGCTGGATGCTTCTTACAGCGAGAGTTCATTTTCTGTCTTGACAAGTAAAGGAATCAATAGCCCAGCCAGACATTAACACATCCTTGTTGCTCTGAAAAGACATCCACGCCTCGCTCCCTAGCAGACAGGGCCAATGGATTGTCAAGGATCAGGGACAGGAGAAGAATAGAGAATAACAGGTTGGCAAGGTTAGGGAGGGGAAGATTTTTTTTCTGTTTCAAGCCTCCACTTGCCCCTGTCCTTTCTCTCTGAGCTGCTCTCCTTGAATCCTAAAAAAGAAAACACTGTCCCTTTCCCATCCCTTCACCTCCACTGCCCTGAGACCCTTTGACTACCCTCAGACTACCCACTCTACCCCATGCCCCATCTAAATCTCCAAGCTCTCCCAGGAAAGAATGACTTCCACCGAACAAGGCAAGGGAAGGGTTTAGGACAAAAGAGAAGTGACCCTTCTTCCCCATGATAGGAATGAGCTTAGGAAACTCATTACCTCAAGGTGTGGCACAGGCCGGAAATAGAAACAGGGTTAAGAAGGGATTAGAAAACCCGACATAGCCTGCATCAGCACCTGGCTTTTTCTAAGCTCCTCCACCCCTAGCAAGTTCCATCAGTATTGTCTTACAGGAGAAATCCATTAATTTATTCAGAGACACTTTGTATCATAACCATCACCAGGGTGGGGCAGTTGGAATTTTGTCCCAAGGTGCCAACATGGGGTGAAGCGATTTTTTTTTTATATTTTTTGGGCAGGGCAATTGGGGTTAAGTGACTTGCCCAAGGTCACACAGCTAGTAAGTGTGTCAAGTGTCTGAGGTCGGATTTGAACTCAGGTCCTCCTGACTCCAGGGCCAGTGCTCTACTCACTGTGCCACCTAGCTGCCCCATGAAGGGATTTTTTTTAAAGCATTTATTAATCCCCTACAATTTTTTCAAGCCCTAGGTGGAGTAGTGGTTAGGACACTGGACCTAGACGTAAGAAGAATCATCTTCATGAGTTCAAATCTGGCCTCAGATGCTTACTAGTTGTGAGACCCTAGGCAAGTCACTTAACTCTGTTTGTCTCAGTTTCCCCATGTGTAAAATGAGCTGGAGAAGGAAATGGCAAACCCCTCCAGTATCTTTGCCAAGAAAACCCCAAAATGGGGTAGTCAGACATGACTGAAAGAGGAATGAACAAAAACTAAATAAATGGGAACAAAAAGCCCAATGAAAATGGTTCAATGTGTTGGAAAAGGACATTGACTTGGGAGCCAGAAGACATGGGTTTGAATCCAGACCTGGCCACACACTAGCTTTGGGACATTGGGTAAGTCACTTCACTTCTCTGGCCTCAGTTTCCTCCCCTGTAAAATGAAGAGATTTGGATTGGATGACTTCAAGGGATTCTTCCCAGCTCAAAATCCTTTGTTTCTGGGATCCCATGAATAAAGTCAGTGCCGTATTATAGGATGAGCAATGATTTTGGAGGCCGATGCGCTGGGTTAAAATCCCATCTTTATCACTTAGTACCTGGGCGACTCCTCTCTAGGCCTCAATTTCTCTTTCTGTAAAATGAGAAGCCTCAGAAACCCATTTCAGCTCTAGCTATATGAGCCTTTGAACATAAGCAGCTTTCCCAAGATCAAAGTCATGCATCCGGTAAATAGATGACAGAAAGAAGCTTTTGTCGATGTTATTGTTGAGTCATTTCGGTCCTGTCTGACCCTCTGGGGCCCCATTTGGGTCTTCTTGGCATAGATACTGGACTGGTTTGCCATTTCCTTCTCCAGTTCATTTTGCAGATGAGGAAACTGAGGCAAACAGGGCTAAGTGACTTGCTCAGGGTCGCACAGCTAGTAAGTCTCTGAGGCTGGATTTGAGCTCAGGTCTTCCTGACTCCAGGCCCTGCACTCCATCCACCACACCACCCTCCTGCCGGAAAGAAGCAGGTACCTTTGTGTTTTCTTATCCTGTGGGCCAATGGTATTGTTTGATAAGAGTTGATCTCTAGGGGGAAGGGCATGAATCCATACCTGTTTCACCTCCCTCAAACGTGAGAGAAAAAACAGGAAACAAGGCTCAGCAGGCACTGTGCCAGTCTAAGGCTGTAGTTGGAGAGGACATCAGAAAACTTAGGGCCATGGGGCAGAGAGAGGAGAGCTCTGGTCTTTCTGTCTCTCTATACAGCTGGATCTGAGCTTGGAGCAACACCCCCATGTCTCTACAGGGATTCTTAACCTAGAGTCCATAAACTTTAAAAAAAATTTTTGAGAACTATCTTTCCATCTAATTGGTTTCTTTAATGATCCTGTGTATTTTATTTTATGTGTTTTAAAAACATGATTCTAAGAAGGTATCAATAGGCTTCACTAGGCTACCAAAGGGTCCATGATACAAAGACTATGAACTCCTACCCTATAGCATCCCAATTTACTCTGAAATCCCAAAATTGTTTTATTTAAAGGAAAGAATTTGTCTCTTGGCAAAAGGCTCACAGTGAGCTGCAGCCACTGAGATGGAACTGACTAAGCATCTAGAGAACAAACCCTCTTGTCACAGCGTTCTCATGAATGTGTAGCATTGGGTTAGGACTGTATGAGGACCAGGTGAGAGCTAGACCTGCCTCCCAGTGGCATCAAGGGACTTCAGGAGGGACAGGATTCCAGACACAGAAACTTTTACTCAAAGATGTTGGCCAACAAAGGTGCGAAAGGGAGGTTTTCTAGCTGCTACCTGGCTCAGTGGAGCTCCTTAAACTACTCCACCTCTGGGAGGGATGCCAAGATTGATGACTTCTACCTTTCCATAAAAGGCTGAAAAGCATAAAGAATTCCAGCGATGTTTGACAGGGACTCCTTTTGAAGAGCAATTCATGAAATAAAAATGAAGCTAAGAACCAGCCAGTGGTAGGAAAGCCAAAGAGATTTGGGATAACGACTTAATCGGCACATTTGGTACTTCCCTCTGGGGCTGGTGCCTGTTAAGATTTAATGGAAAAGAGTTCATCTGCAGTGAGGAAGGTCTGTTCTACTCTGGTAGTACAAGCCCCAGGAGTGGAACGACGGGTCTGGGTCTTCTCTGGAGTGCAACAAGCACGGGGGTCAGGAGACAAGACAAACAGCCCTTCCTCGGACGCAGCTGTTCAAATCGGTCATCAATCTGCAGCACACCCAGGCAGCAACTCCCCCGGTGCGCTGGGAGATGTGTTCCTTGCTTGTTCCCTGACAGTCCATAAATAATCAGAAATAACATGCAGGGAACCCCAGGGAGACGCCATGTTGGATTAGCAAACTTGCAAATTCTGGAGCTACAGTTCCGAACAATGGGGCTTCACTACCACCACCACTACCACCATTCAACAGGATCAGAATTCTGTGAATAGGGGTTAACATCCAAGTATCTGGGGTGGGGGCCCCTAACTGGCATTCTACCAAAAGTGCTGGCTTTGAAAGGCTTGGGTTCTATTTCAAAGTCTGATGTTCTCTTGCTCAATGACCTTGGCCAAGATGCTTCCCTCTGATTTCCCATGAACACAGACTATGATAGAGCAAGTCCAACCCCCTTGTTTTATAGATAGGAAACCTGAACTCAGGAGGAGGAAGCAACTTGTCCAGTTGCTCAGAGTGAGGGGCAGAGCTTCAAAGTCAGTAGGGAGAGTTAACACATTGGACATCAGAGTCAAGATCCAGAAAGATCTTGATGGGTTAGAATATTAAAGACTGTGTAGTTGGGATTAATGTACACATGGGTTCAAGAGCCAATCTGCCCAAGGACAACATGAGGGAGGCATGGTTAGACAGCAATTTGTCTGAAAAAGATCTTGGAGTTTTCAACCCCTCTTAATTCCAGTGCCTTCCCATGGTTCATTATTTCCCATATATAGCTTCTTTGTATATGTTTGTCTGCATGTTGTCTCCCCCATTCGATTATAACCTCCTCGAGGGCATGTCTTCTCCCCTGGGTTGACCTAGATGGCTGCTCAAGTCCTTCCTACTCTGAGACTCTGTGATCCCAAGTCAGGACCAGAACCTTGGTTCCCTGAAATGAAGATGATTGATGGGGTGCTTCCTTGACTGCCCTATGTTGCTCTCTTCTCTGTAACCTGCCTACCTCCCAAGGATTCTGGGAAGGCAAAATTACTTTAATGGACAGGAAAATAGGGAGTGTGATTCCAGTGCAAGGCAGCTGGGTTACTGGGCTATCATCATTATTGGCCTCTTAAGAGAATTTTCAATGCAGAGAGAACCCTGGGAAATCAAGTCATGCTGTCCTCCTGAGCACTATAGCCTAGCACATAAAAGACTCTTAGCAAAGCCTTCCTCTTTGTTCCTTTCCTCCCTTCCTTCTTCCTTCTTTCCCCCTCCTCATAAAAGCATGGAGATACAAGAGCTATGGTAGAGCCACCAAACACAGGGTGGATCTTCTCTCAGGCTAGAGATAAGGCACAGAAAGATCCTTGCCTTTGCCCTGTGCCTTTCTCATTAGCTAAAACTTGGCATATACAACTCTCCCTCCAGTTAATTGTGCTCTGGGCCAGGGACCCTCCCCAAGAAACCCTTCTGAGCACCTCCTCCAGAAAACAAAAGAGCCAGAGTGGGGCTGGAGCCTAATGCCAATGGGTGAAAAGAGCCCAGAGGATGCCCCCCTGCCACCAATCTGCTAGGACCCACAGAAACAGTCTGTCTGCAGTGAAAAGTTCTAAGACAAAGGTTCTCAATCTGGGATCTGAGAACTTTTCTAGAAATAGTATTTTGATATCAGAGGCAGCTAGGTGGCAGAGTGAATTAGAGCACTGGCAATCAAGAAGATTCGAATCTTATCTCGGACATTTATTAGCTCTATCAGCCCAGACAAGTCATTTCACCCCGTCTTCCTCAGCTTTCTCAGCTGTAAAATTGGGATAATCATAACACCTACCTCCCAGGGTTGTTGTGAGGATCAAATATGAGATATTTGTAAAGCACTTAGTATAGTGCCTAGCACATGAAAGACTCTTCCTTTTTCTTCTTTCCCTTCCTCCCTTCTTCCTTCCTTCTTTCCTCCCTCCTTCCCTCCTTCTTTCTTTCCTTCTTTTCCATTTCCCTTTTTCTTTTCCTTCCTTCCTTCTTTCCTTCCCTCCTTCCTTCCTTTCTCACTTCCTCACTCCCTCCTTTCTTCCCCCTTCCTCCTTCCCTCCTTCCTTCTTTCCTTTCCACTTTACTTCCAACTTTCCTTTATAATCCTGTGTATTTTATTTTATGCATTTAAAAACACAATTCTGAGAAGGGATCTATAGGCCTCACCAGACTGCCCAAGGGGTCCATGGCACACACTTGTACCAACACACACACACACACACACACACACTCTTTGAAACTCTTGCTTGAGGGGCTCAGCCGGCTGCCTCAAGTGCCAATCACTTGAATCATTTCCCCTCCTCAGTTAGCTAACCACAGCCCCACAAAGATTCTTCAAGGACAAAATTGCCACTAGGGTAGAAACACAAATTCCTTTTCTTGGGTTTTAGGACCCTAGATCTAGAGCTAGAAGGGGTCTAATTCACTCCTCCCCTTTGTTTGACAGAGGAGGAAACTGAGGCCTTGAGAGGGTAAGTAGCCTTTAAAGCCCTTCCCAATATGGCTCCACTGTTCCCTCCCAGGCTTGCTGCAATGACTCCCTATCACCCACACTATGTTCAGGCCAAACTGGCCCTTCTTGCCACACCCTACCACTCCCACCTCTAGGAACAGGCTCTCCTCAGGTCCAAAATGCCCTCTCTTCTCACTCCGGTCTCTCAGAACCCCCAGTTGCCCTCAAGGCTCATTGTATATGAAGGTTTTCCTGACCCCCAGTTACTAGTGCCTTCCCACTCCAAATGTTTGGATTTGTGTGACTTTATCTGTTTACCTGTTGCTTCATCTCTTTAGAATGGAAGTTCCTTGAGGGCAGGACTATTTGATTTTTGTCTTTGTAGCCTTAGCAGCAAGCACGATGCCTGGGATTTGGTAAGTGCTTGGTAAATTCTGGTTTCTGCCATGCTCTTTCCATCAGGATGGGCCAGGACATCATGGCAGCCTCATAAAGAAGCTAAAGACAGGTAGTCCATGTTCTAGAATGAGGCATCAATGTCCAACCGTGATCCATGACATAATCATCTCTGAGTTGAGTGGGAGCCTATATCCTGGAGACTCCTGGATCCTGCAGTCAAAGATGATCCTGGCAGGCATTATCTATTAAAATCAGGCAGCTAAAGCCCTTATGGCACTTGATGTCCAGGAGGCATTTCAAGGTTATACAAAGGGATGAACAAAGCCAGGTGCCCATTGAGGCCTGGCACCGACAGCTGTAAATGTTCTTCCCTCCTCTTGTCTCCAACAGGATTGTGGGATACCTGTTGTTGGCTTGTTCACTGGGCACTGACCTGCCTTCTAAAATGTGCCTCATTGTCCTTATGTGGCCCGTCTCACCAGCTAAACTGTGAGCTTCCTGGGAGAAAGAACAGGATTTCCAGCTCCTGCTCCTCCACAGAGCTGAGAAGGCAATTCAAGCTCTATAAATGTTTGTTTTCAATAAGCACTTATTGATCAACTACTCTGGGTGGCAGCACAGGCAGGGTTGGTGTGTTGGACCAGGCAGGAGTCAGGAAAACCTGGGGGAAGATCACATCTCAGACACTTTCTAGCTGGGTAACCTTCAGCAAGATCCCCTTCCTGGTTCTCCTCACTGCTACAGCCTTCCCTCTGAGGTTGCCTTCCATTCACACTGGATAGATCTCATAAGGACCTCATAATTTATATGACTGTCTCCCTTAGACAATGAGCTCCCAGAGGGCAGAGATTTCTTTTTGCCCTTCTTTTAATCCTCAGAGCTTAATACAGTGTCTGGAATACAGTAAGTGCCTTATAAATGCATACTGACTGATGGACTGCCTGTGTTCCCTGGGATCAAAGATCTAGAGGAAAAGACTTCAGAAGTCACCTAGTTCAAATCCCTCATTTTACAGCTAACAAAACGGAGGCTCAAAGAAGTTACACAGGTCTTGAACTAGAAGGGACTTCAGAGACCATCTAGCCCTAAACTCCCATTTCAGAACTGAAGATATAGCAGCCCAGGGATGTGAAGTGACTGTTTCCCCTCTCCCACTGCCCGTTCCCAGGCTGCCCCTTTCCAGGCTCTCCCTCTCCCCCTGCCCTTTCCTAGGCATCCCTTCTCCTCCCACCAAGCCCCTGTCACCTTCTGCTCCACCTCCAGAAAACGCTTCAAATCCTCTGTGTCCAAATGATCCTTGTGGTTGCTGTAGGTGAGCATGAGCAGGTAGAGGTCCCGGCGGGTGGACATCATCTTATAAAAGGCGCAGAACTCGTCAAAGCCCAGCGTGCCCTGGTTGTCATCTGTGTCCGCCTCCTAAAACACAAAGAGCCATGGGGGCATGGGCCTGCAGGAACTCAGTTGTCCCTCCCCCTCCTTCTTCTTCTCCTCTTCTTCCTTCTCCTCTCCTTGCTCCCTCCTCAGGCTCTATTTAATACTATGTGACATTAGACAAGTCACTTAACATCTCTGATCCTTAGACGGTTGGATGTGAAGATCTCTGTGTACCCATCAAGTTCTAAATATTATGCTCCCATGACCTGTCCTGGATTATTCTTGAAGTGGTCTAATAGCTAAGAGAAGAAGATGGTTTGGGAAAAAATGAAAGAAATTAGAACCTTCTGTGAGAAGTATGCATTTGAGTTGAGTCTCGGAAAATGGGTAACAGTACTGGGGGGGGGGCAGGAAAAAGGGGCAGAGGACATTGCTAGGAGACAAGGAGCAACAACAGATTTATGAAAATAAGGGAGATATTGGGTCCAATTTTCTCCAGGAATACTGAGGGAGAGAGAGAACGGTAAAGAAACCAGCCTTGTTGGAGCAGTTGGGGCACAAGCTGAGCTGAGATAGTGTGGGCTTAAGCCACCCTCTCCCCAAATATCTTCTACCTCAAAGGGAGCCCCAAAAGTACCCTGATCAAGACCTATTGAACCCTGACAATATGTATGTTTAATTTCTCCCCTTTCTTCAGAGAAGTGGGGGGGGGCTACGGGAACAGAATGTTACATATGTTGTCAGATGCAGGCAACTTTAATTGCTTCTGCTGAACTGTTTTTCTTTGTTAGAAAAAAGGCTCACCAGGTGGTGGTGGAAGTGGGGTATATATAGAGGTGATTATGGTATAGAAACAAAAGGCAACAATAAAACTTTAATTAAAATTAAAAACTAAAATAAAAGCAAGAGATATGTCCTTGGAGGTTGAGTTTTTTTACATGTAATTGGTGAAAAAATAAAATATTATTTAAAAAAAGTTTGTAGTGGTGGCAAAGAATTGGAAATTGAGGGCATGTCCACGAATTGGGGAATGGCTGAATAAGTTGTACATGATTGTGATGGAATACTATTGTGCTTTAAGAAAGGATGAGCAGGATGCTCTCAGAAAAACCTGGAAAGACTTACATGAAATGATGCAAAGTGAAATGAGCAGAACCAGGAGAACATCATATACAGTAACAGCAACATTGTATGATGATCTACTATGAATAACTTAGCTATTCTCAGCAATACAGTGATCCAAGACAATTCTGTAGGACTTATGGTGAAAAGTGTTGTCCATCTCTGGAGAAAGAGCTGGTGGAGCCTGAATGCAGATCAAAGACACTTTTTCTTTACTTTATTTTTCTTGGTTTTTTTTTGTGTGTGTGTTTTCTTTTTTTCTTTTTTTGTTGTCTTTGTTTTGTTTTTTACTTTATTATCTATTCTTTATTTTTTTAATTTATTTTTTTATTTTTAGTTTATAACACTCAGTTCCACAAGTTTTGGACTCCCAAATTTTCTCTCCCTCCCACTCCTCCCCTCAACACCCCAAGACGGTGTACAATCCAATGTAGGTTCTGCATATACCTTTCCGTTGAACGTATTTACATAGTAGTCCAGTTGCAATGAAGAATTATAACCGATGGAATGAATCATGAGAAAGGAGAAACTAAACCAAAAAAAAAAAAAGGAAAAAAAAAGAGAGAGCAAAAAGTTTGCCTCAATCTGCATTCAGACTCCATGATTCTTTCTCTGGATGTGCATAGCTTTTTCCATCATGAGTCTTTTGGAGCTGTCTTTGAACCTTGCATTGATGAGAGGAGTCAAGTCTATCAAAGTTAGTCCTCACGGAGACCTTGTGTCTGTAATCGTGTATAATGACCTCCTGGTTCTGCTCCCCTCACTCAGCATCAGTTCGTATAAGTCATTCCAGGTTATAATGAAGTCCGTCTGCTCCTCTGCACAATAGTATTCCATTACATTCACATACCACAACTTGTTTAGCCATTCCCCAATTGATGGGCATCTCCTTGATTTCCAATTCTTTGCCACCACAGAAAGAGCTGCTATAAATATCTTTGTACATACAGGTTCTTTTCCCACCTGTATGATCTCTTTGGGATATAGCCCTAGAAGTGGCATTTCTGGGTCAAAGGGTATGCACATTTTTATAGCCCTTTGGGCATAGTTCCAAATTGCTCTCCAGAATAGCTGGATCACTTCACAACTCCACCAACAATGTAACAATGTTCCAATTTTCCCACCTCCTCTCCAGCATTTATCATTTTCCTGTTTTGTCATTTTAGCCAATCGGACAGCAGAGATGTGGTACCTAAGAGCTGTTTTGATTTGCATTTCTCTAATCAGTAGTGATTTCAAGCATTTTTTCATATACCTAGAGATATCTTTAATTTCTTCCTCTGAAAACTGCCTGTTTGTATCCTTTGACCATTTCTCGATAGTGGTGGTCTGTGTTTTCTTTCACAGAATGACTTACACGAAAATGTGTTTTCCATGACTACACATGTATTACCTGTGTCAAATTCCTTGCCTTCTCAATGGAGGGGGGGCAGTGGGGGAAGGAGAGGGGAGGGAGAAAATTTGGAACTCAAAATTTGAAAAAAAAAAGAATGTTAAAATTGTTTTTGCATGTAATTGGCAAAAAAATTTTTAAAAATGTAAAGTTCAGACTTTTAGTCATGACCTAGCTCAGTATCCCAGAACAGGCAGGGAGGAGAGGTGGCAGGGTAGGGGCTGGAAGCCACCATTCTGAAACCTGAGAAGACTCTGCCTGTAGGATAACTGCACTTTGAGATCCATGTCAGACCCAGGCCTAAGCAGAAGATGAAGAATAGATTCCCACCCTGAGCCAAGGCAACAAGACACTTTCTGGTCTGACCACCAACCTGGATGCTAAAAATCACATCTCGTCTCCAGCTCTATCTTCTAGATTCCATTTTGTGAAAATGCTAATTAAAAGTTGCTGCTTGTCAGTTATAAATAGGTGGAGACCCAGGAGGCCTGGAACCCTCCCTTCAAGTTCAATTTTCACAATAAAATCAGGAGCAGCCCAATTCTCATCTTGCCTAATTATCTGGATGGTGGCTGCCATCCACCTTGGTGGAGATTTGACAGGATTCCGAAAGCAGGGAGACATGCAGTGACTTTGCCTGGGTCACCCAGCGTCCACTGGCAGCCTCCCCCATCAGTATTCAGACCAATGCAGAGCTACAGCAGTCCACTTAATAATGCCATTCTGGGGCCAATTGCTGTCTCTGCAGCCGCTAACTCAGAAAACCTTGATTGTGTTTCTAGCGTCCCGGAGCATCAGCTTCACATCCCATTAGGGTCCCTTGTACATAATGACATGATTTACCGCATTGGCTCAGCTCTTTGTTCAGAAAGGCCCTTTCCCAAGATCATCCAAGTGCATTCTGGTTATCCAAAAAAAAAATCCATTTTCTTGTCCTCCCTGGCTCTATTGACTGGAATGAGTGCTGGCGTTGAATTCAGAAGACCCGGGTACAAATTCCAACTTGATTACTTGCTAGCTGTGTGACTCTGGTCCTCAGTGACATCCTTTTTAAAATGAGGAGGGCTGGACTCCAAATAACCTCTAAATTGCTTTCCAGATTTAAATTTATGACCCTAAGGAAGCTGCTCAACTAAATGGTCTTCCCATATGGCCAATACTTTGTAGGTTTGGGGTATTTGGATGAAATCCCCATTAAGGGGACTGGGCCAAACTCCATTCTGGCTTAGGGAGAGAGTCTAAATTATACCACTACAAACACTCCAAAGATTTGAGATTTCATTGGGCACAGAGAACTCCCAGTGTGAGAGGTGCCTCCGTGAATAAAGATTACAACCCATGACTTAGTAGATTTAGATATCAATCAGTATGCACTTAAATGCCTACTATGGGGCAGCTAGGTGGATCAGGGTATAGAATGTCAGGTCTGGAGTCGGGAAGACCTGAGTTCAAATTTGGCCTCAGGTACTTACTAGCTGTGTGACCCTGAGCAAGCCACTTGACTCTGTTTGCCTCAGTTTCCTCATCTGTAAAATGAGCTGTAGAAGGCACACTACACTGGTATCTCTGCCAAAGAAATCCCAAATGGGGTCACAAAGGGTCAGACATGACTGAAACAACTGAACAACAACAAACATGAAAGATGCAAAAGATATGAAAATTAAAATGAAATCTGTCCCTGCCCTCAAGGAACTTACATTTTATAATAGTAGTAGACATCATATAGCACATTAAGATTTGAAAGGTTATCTCAGTATCTCATTGGAACTTCACACTCCTGTGAGATGGGTATTACAGACATTCCTACCCTCATTTGACCAATGAAAAGCAGGAGTGCTAGGAGGTTGACTTAGCTGTGGTCTATCACACAACCAGTGTCAGAGAAAGAAACTTTGATCCCTAGTTTTTCTGACCCCAACACCAACACTTTAAGGAAAATATTAGGGAAAAGGAGGAATGGGAGAGGCAGATCAGATAGTGTGCCAATCCAAGGGAGTTGTCTGAAGTCCAGAGATGTTAAACGGCTTAACCAACATCACACAGTGTTTGAGTTAGAAACTGTTGGGAGCTAAATAAGACTAAATCACATTTCAAGAATTCTTTAAAAGCTTTGAGAAGTCCCACATGGAGAACCAGTTCTACCATTTGAAAGCTATATGACGTTGGGCAATTCGTGTCTCTCTGAGACTCAGTTTCCAGTTCTACTCAACTAACAGGGTTGAGTCTGATGGTCCCTAAGATTCCTTCCAAGCTCTTCCAGTCTCTGCTTCTGTCTCCCCTCAGCATCTGTGTTTAGAGATAGCAGGGAAGGGACACTAGACAATCCATCCCATCTCCTGCTTATCCAGCAACTGAAACTCCCAAGAGGACAGTGTCTGAGGGGAAAATACAACTTTGCACTGGTAGAAAGTGTGGACTAGAAGCCAAGGAACCTGGGTTCTAGTCTCCAATCTGACTAATTTGCTGTGTATCCTTGAGAAAAATCTCTTTCCCTCTCTAGGCTTCAGTTTCCTCATCTGAAAATCGAGGTGGGAGGTGGGGGTTGGACTAGGTTCATTTCCCATCCCTTCCAGCCCCAAATCTATGATCCTATGATTCCCTTCTTTTCAATCGTCATTAGTCAGTCAGTTCCTACTATATGCCAGGCACTGTGCTGAGTGCTGGGGATAGCCCTCAAGGAGCTTACAATCTAATGGGAGAAGACAAAACATAAAAGGAAGATGAAAACGGGGAGTAGGGAGCAGTAGCTGGCATACAGCAGGGCATGATGAACAGGTCCAAAGGAGAGGAGCCAAAAGCTGGGGGAGCTTTCCACTCCACCCTTCTTCAGAGGGGTCCCAGGAGCAGAGGGGACCAATGACCAAGAGTATGATCATGTAGGGTGCTGAGGTTCCTGTGGACTTCATGGGGAACACTGTCTGCCACTGTCCCCCATCCCTACTATGAAGAGGGATTTCAGCAGGAAGTAGATGCCAGGTCCTAGACAGTGTAGTCACTGCTCTCCACTGATGGAAGGTCTAGGAAGCCCAAGGTGTCCAGCACAGTGGGGAGAGGACCAGCTTTGGAGTGGTTGTTCAGTTGTTTTTCAGGCATGTCTAGTTCTTTGTGGGTTTTCTTGGCAAAGATACTGGAGTGGTTTGCCATTTCCTTCTTCAGCCCATTTGACAGATGAGGAAACTGAGGCAAACAGGGTTAAATGACTTGCCCAGGGTCACATAGCTAGGAAGTGTAGGAGGCTGGTTTTGAATTCAGGAAGGTCTTCCTGCCTCCATACCCAATACTTTATCCACTGTACCATTTAGCTGTCCCTGAGGTCAGAGGGCCCCTGGATTTAAATCCCACTTACTGTCTGTGTGACTTTGGGCAAGTCATCTGGGTCTGAGTTTCCACCACTATCAAATGAGGGGCTTTCAGAGAAAGACAGCCTTTCAGGCCCCTTTCAGTCTTAGATTCAGGATCCTAGGATAAGAAGGTAGGGACCTCAATTTTTTAAGCCTGTAAGTCTTTAGAATGCAGCCTCACTTCTTCATGAACATAAAGTGCTAAGGAGCCTGCAAATGTGCTAGCCATATTGTCCAGACTGCTCAGATGTATTCACAAGGCAGCCCAAGTGATCAGGCCACAAAGGGCATGAGGGAGAATGAACTCTCTAGGGACTGCGTGAAGCCACCTGTAGTCAAGGCTGCATGAGTACAGACCAGCGAGAGCCAATTAGCCACACATGGGTCTCAGCCAAGGCTGGGGCTCACTCACCCCTGCTCTTCAGCACACTCACTGAAATTCAACAGGAGACAGACACCAAGGGAAAAGTCCATCCAGCTTGGGTGTCCTTCACAAATTTAACATGCCAGGTCAGACAGACACAATTTTGAAGCTTTGAGAGGATTAGGTGAGCTTCTCAAATGCTGTAAGCAACCCTCACAAAGGAAATGGGAGAATGACGAAACTGGCCGGGGAAAGAGAAATGATATGTTGAATCTCAGTAAGTGGGATTTAAACAAAGGGGTCCTCCAACTCCAAAGCTGGTCCTCTTCCCACCATGGGGCTCTTACATTTTCCATCGGTGGGAAAGCATCTAGGGTGAGGCATTGACTTCCTGCTGCAATTCCTCTTCTTGGGGGCAGGTGGGTGGCTCAGTGGATAGAGTGCCAGGCCTGAAGTTAAGGATGACCTAAGTCCAAATTGGGCCTCTGATACTTACTAACTGTGTAAACTTGAGAAAGTCACTTAATCTTTGTCTTCCTCAGTTTCCACATCTGCAAAGCAAGGATAGTCACAGCACCTACTTCACAGGGTTGTTATGAGGATTGAATGAAATAATAATTGTGAAGCACTTAGCACATAGTAGGGTATATAAATGTTAGCTATTATTGTTATTATTATCCTATTTCAAAGTAGAGTGGGGGGCATTTATAGGTAATGTTTCCCATGAGGCTCACTGGAACCATATCATCTTGCAATGTCATATTAGCCTTATTCGTCACACCTCATCCGTATCCTGTTCCTGGGGCCACCCTGAAGGAGGGTGGATGGAGAGCCCATGCATGCTTTGGCTGCTCTCCTGTACACTTATTCATCACACCCACTTTCTGCCATCATCCTTTATGCTCATGGCCATCTCTCAAGTAAATCCAGGCCATTACCCCACTTTCTATGGATTGTGGCCACAGTCTCCTGGACTTGGCCCTTCTAGTCTATCCTGAATCTCATTATCAGGCCAATCTTCTTAGAGCACCTTCGATTTTTCAAGACACCACCTCTGCACTCAACAACCTGTCATGGCATCCTACTGTCCCATGATCTCAAATGGATCATGGCCACAAACTTTGGCACTTCATTGTTATACACATTAATTTCCTCTCCCCAGTTACACTGTGAACACCCTGAGGGAAGGGACTTAGGGTTATATTTTGTATCACCCACACTATCTACCAGTAGCATCATACATTAAAATGAGTGTTAAAATATGTTCTTATATATCAGTCTTGGCATGACATGTAATTATGTGTCTGACTGGGTAAGACACAATATTATGTCAGACTTGGTATGAAACGTTATTGTACGTCAGGTGAGTAAGACACGATATTATGTCAGACTTGGTATGAAATATTATATGTTAGTGTGGGTAAGATACATGTTATTATGTCAGACTTGGTACAAAACACTTGGGATGACATGTGCTATTACATGTCACATGTAATAACATACATGCTACACAATAATACAGGCACATGTTATATGTCAGACTTAGTCAGAGTGTTGGTTTTGCCAAACTCTTTTTTTCTCATTCTTTTTAAACATTCTTTGTTACAAGCAATAGGATAAGGGTGATTAGCTCAAGACCACACATTTCCTCTCATCCTCAGTTTCTTCCTTGGAATAATGGTGAAGGGGCGCTTTTTTCACCCTAATTTCATTATTTATCACAGGGACAGTTGGGTAAAGTGGATAGAGCACTGGGCCTGGAGTCAGGAGGACCTGAGTTCAAATCTTGCCTCAGATACTAGCTGTGTGACCCTGGGCAAGTCACCTAGCCCAGTTTGCCTCAGTTTCCTCATCTATAAAATGAGCTGGAGAAGGAAATGGCAAACCACTCCAGTGTCTTTGCCAAGAAAACCTCAAATGGGGTCAGGAAGAATCAGATATGACTGAAAATGACTAAATAACAAATAAGGATAGATAGCTCTCTGAAAAAGGGAGAGATATATTTGGAAATTGAAGTGATATAAAAATAAAAGCTGTCAACATTTAAAAAAAGAACAATGAGGGAAAGTGCACTGGATTTTCGGAGTCAGAGGACCTGGGTTCATGTCCCAGTTCTCACTATTATAACCTGTGGAATTTTGCAAGTCACTTAACTTCTTAGGGTGTCAGTTTCTTCATCTGTGGAATGAAGAAGGTTTCGACTACATGACCTCTGAGGTCCATTCCAGCTCTAACGATATGCTCCATACGATCTATGCTCTACAACATAGCATGGATCAACACATCCCTGCAAAGTCATTGATTCCACTAGACTCTGCCACACAGGTCACCACAGTATGATCATTCAACTCTGAGTCATAGAACCACAGCTAATTCAGCTCCTACTGAAACCACAAATCCCATTCATCCTATTTGAACTCTTGACAGTATTCGACCCTGCTGAAAACCATTTGTTTCTTAAACATCTCTCTTTCTTTGGCCTCCATGACACCGTGCTTCTCTCCTGATTCTCTTATTTTCACTTACTCCCATTTCCATGCCCCACCTCTCCTCTAAATGTAAACATTTCCCAAATTTCTGCCCTTGGTTTCCCTTCCTGTTTTTCTCTTTTGACCCTCTGCCCTGGCAATTTCAACTACTATGACTTAAATGATCATATCCAGAGGGATGATATCAAGGCCTAATAGGAATTAAAAGAGCACCTGACTGACATGCTAATTTCTGGTGCAGAGGTCTATGTCAAGGCAAAATGATGGTGGTCACTACTTAATGAAAAACCTGAAAAAGGGGCACCTTCAGAAAGATTAGGGAAACTTTTCCTTGTCAAGGCAGAGCCTAAAGACAGAAAGGGGAGTATCACAAAGGAAATTTCATCCTGTAAAATTATGCCCTTAGCAGTTTCTCAGCCATTAAACAAAGACACGACCTGGCCTGAGAATGATTCTAGACATGAGGAATTCCTGCCATCAAGGCTTTCAGAATTAACAAGCTCCAGGTCTTAATCAAAGATCCATCAAGTGGCCCATTATGGATGAGGCTATCCCTTCAGGCCCTGTAACTCTGGGTGACTGAGCCAGGCCAGGAACAAACCCAGAATGGAGATTGTTTGCTGTGTAAGCAGACCTGGCAGAGGAGGCTATGAGGTGCTTTCTCCCACTGATATCTTCCTGGGTGTGTGGAGATCCTTCATTACAGCTCAGTCCTCACATCTCTGCGTAATGAGACAGCCCCATCACTTCCATAGATGTGTGTGGTTGAAATCTAAAGCTGTCAACAAGAAAAAGCCCACACGCTGAATCTAAAGCCAGAGATCAGCACCATGGATAGTTGTCTCCATCATGGACAGAGACTCCAGTTTCCCCACTCCCCAACTTCTAGCACTTCCCCTATGGGAAGACTTAAGAAACAAAGCTGAGATGACTATAATCCTCCTAGCGCTGGCCTCAACAAAACAGAGTCTAAAAATGCCCTCATTCTTATCCAATAGCCAAAGAAAAGGCAACACATAACACAATTCATAATGGTCTGGTGGACATACAATGGACCGCATGTGGAACATAATTCAGTTCGACATTTATTGAGCACCAACATGCAAGGCATCAGGCTCCATCCTAGGGTTATCCCCCACAAAATAGTATAATGTTGAAGCTGTTTTCAAAAAGCTTAAAACCTAATGTCGGAGATCATTGTAACTGGAAGAATCATAGATGGCTTCATGAAGAAACCTGAGCTGAGACTTAAAGGAAGAGAATTTCAGTAGTACATAAGAGGTAGAGGCAGGGACTCCGTTGCAGGAAAGTTAAGCAATTTGAATAAAGGCAGATGAGGGCAGGATGGAGTCTAGCATGCCTAGAACATAGAGAACACAAAGGGCAGCTACACGATAATGTTGGAAAGACAAGTTGGGGGCCAGATTGTGAAAGGAAGGAAAGAAGGAAATAAACATTTATTAAGCATCTACTATGTGCCAAGTACTGTCCTTACTATGTGCCAGGTACTGTGCTAAGTGCTTTACAAATGTTATCTCATTTGAACCTCACAACAACCCTGGAAGGTAGGTGCTATTATAATCTTCACTTGACAGATGAAGAAACTGAAGGGCTTTGAGGTTGTGACTTTCCCAGGGTCACACAGCTAGTAAGTATCTGAGGCTGGATTTGGATTCGGGTCTTTCTGATTCCAGACCCAGCACTCTCTCCATTGCACCACTTGGCTGCCTCTAGCATTTATTTAATTGGCCTCTTTACGTGACTGACACTAACTTCCTCAATTTCTCCCCTCTGATTGGAGGGCTGGAGGGTAGAGCACAGAACTCCTCCCAAAGTCTTCCTTTATAGGGGCCAGAAACTGGACTCTCAACACACTCTACTTTGCATTGACTGTTTTGCCTGTTTTTAACTCCACAAAAGATGCCTCTCTCCCCCCATTTCCTGCCTCCTTTTGTGTGTTGTCTCCCCCCTTCCCATTACATTGTAAGCTCCTTGAAGGCAGGAACTGCATTTATTATTTTAATTATTATATAATTAATATTTTATATAAAATATTATATATATTATGTAATTAATTGTAATTATTAATCATATCCCTAGCACTTAGTACAGTGCCTGGCACATAGTAGGTGCTTAATACACATTTATTGGATTGTGTTGGATTTCGGGGCTTTTTCTACATCTTTCAAGGCAGCATAATGGTAGATAAGAATGTTGAACTTGAAATCAGTAAGTCTTGGTTTTAAATCCTGCCTGACACTTTCTGGCTGTATGACCTTGGGAAACTCATTCAATCTAAGTGATATGATGGAAAAAAATCGCTGTGTTTGGAGCAATGGGATTAGAGTGCAAAGCCAGGGTGTGTTAACTTGATATCTACATGACTTTGGGCAAGAACCTTCATTTTTCTGTCTCACTTTCCTCATGTAAAGTGCTAGACTTTGACCAGATGACCTCTAAAGTAGTTGCAGCTACTGAAGACCAGAATAGAAAGTCCTCACTACCAAAATCCTTGGCATCATCAGATGGGCTCACCATGAGTAACACATATTGGTTTTAATAATAGAAATGCATTGGGTTTGTCACTGCACCCTAAAACCCACAAGATCTTTCCTCCCTGAAACATCCCTCCCACCCAGTGGTATGTGATAGACCCTTGAAAACAGGGACCGTCATATCTATTTGTATCCCCACCACTGAGCACCATGCTTTGCATATAGTAAGCCCTTAATAAATGCTTCCCCAACCAGTCAGCTTCTTTTTGTCCTAAATCAATGATCCGATGATGCTCTTTGAACCTCAGTTTCCTCATTTGTAAAATGAGAATAAAAATACCTCCAACACCTACCTCACAGGGCTATAGAATATAAGCTCCTTGAAGGCAGTGACATCATTTCAATTTATATCCCTAGTGCCTAGCACATAGTAGGTGCTTCATAAATGCTTGGTCAAGTTGTGCGACTCCAACGAGGTAATGTGAGTAAAGCACCTCACACACTTTAACTGCTATCCATCTGCCTATCTTCGTTGTTATAATCTGCTTTACGTAATTTTGTCTTCTCAACCTGGATCAGGGAGATTTTCTTGCCTATTTTCAAACTAGCACCACGAAATAAACAAAATTGAACAAAAAGACCAGATGAAGAGGATGACAATGTTGCGTAGTGGGTGGTCTGATTGAATATGGTGTCTCCAAAGACCCCTTTTGATGTAGCTGTAAAGTGGCATTCATTTTCCAAATGAGGCCTACCAGGAGATCAAAGCCCAGGCCCATCTTTAAAATTCGTAGTGTTGAATTAGAGCCCATTACAGTAATAAACCACCCTGCAATTGAGCCAGCAACAGGGCATTAATTAGAAAATTAAGCCCCATGGGTGACAGATTGTATTGAGTGGTTTTAAGGATGTAACAAGTCTTTCCATCATATATTAATTTTAATAAAACTATATTCCATTTGCTTTTTAGCTAATACATAGAGTTCTGTCTTGATTAGACAATTCAGGATGGTCTAAATAATATCGAGATATTTCTACAACAAAATTAGTATTAATTATACGAGCAATTCATAGGAGCTTTGCTTGGGAGCTCATCTTCCTAGGGCAATGCAGCTGGCTGCTTTCTCTACTCCATCCCCCAGGGGACAGGCAAAGCCAAACCTTCTTCAGAGATGGTTGCCATCCTGGCTGAACTCTTGCCTTCACTGTCACTTTCCCAACAGCCCTGCCCATTTGCAGATAAGCAGACTAATTCCTACCCTCTACTTGTAGGGGAGAGACATTAAAATGTTGGCTAAAGGGGCTGCAAAGGCAGAGTTTCCTGCATTTCATTCAGAGCTGCAGATCCTACAGCTGCATCTATTCCCTTTGGGAGGACCAGGCATCATTTTGTTCTCTTCTCTCTCAAGTCTCTAGTGGAAGCCTGGCTATTTTGTCTGCTTCTAGGGGCTCAATACCTATCAAACCACATTCCTGGCTCTGCCTCCTGAAATTACGCTACTATTCTGACTTGACAAATAATGGGATGATAGTCTCACTCTCCTCTGACCTGGTCAGACCCTATTTAGAAAATTGTATTCTTACAATTTAGACCTCAGTATTTCCGACTATAAAAAAGGAGTTTGGATTATTTTATCTTTCTAGTTCTTTCCCAATATGATATAACTAACATACATTTATTAAATACCTACTATGTGCTAGGTACTATGCCTCTAGCCTACTTCCTATTCATTATCTATGACATTCGGTCTCCCTACTCTTTGTATTTGCATGGGCTGTCTCCTTGCCTGGAAGGTCCTGGGCACCACATTTTAGTAAGGTCATAGTTTTCCTGATTAACATCCAAAGGAAGGCAACCAGCAGCCTTGTGAAAGACTTTAAATTCATATTGCACATATTACTTTGGGCAGGTTATTTATTCTCACTAGATTTTCATTTGTGTGTAAAGAAAGGTGCTATGATTAAAGTCCTTTTAAATTCTGACAAGCAATCCATACACACTTATTTAATGCCTACCTACTATAATAATGATGACGATGATGGTGATGATTGATATTTATGTAGCACCTACTATGTGCAGGCACTAAGTGCCTTACAATTATTATCTCATTTGATCCTTACAACAACCTTGGGAAGGAAATGCTATTATTATCCCCATTTTATAGAGGAGGAAACTGAGGCAAACAGGGTTAAATGACTTTCCCAGGGTCATACAGCCAGTAAGTGTCTGAGGCCAGATTTGAACTCAGGTCTTCCTGACTCCAGGCCCTGTGCTCCACCCAGGTCCTGATGATACAAAGACAGACAACAATGAAACATTCCATGCCCTCAGTGTTTACACTCTGGTGCCTATCATGGTGCCTAATGAATACTTAATAAATGCATGTTGATTGATTGATTTGAGGCTCAAATAAACTAGATTATTTGAAAGAACTCTCCAATTCAGAAATTCTCTGGTCCATCAAACAATTCAAGAAACCAGGTATGTAAGCACGCTTGGCTCAGAGCAGAGAAGATGGGGCAGGGGGGAGAGGCACGAGAGCTGGGTTCAAGTATTGAAGAATTGTCAGGTCATGTAGAAGACAGATTGGACTTGCTGTTTTATCCTGGAGTTCAGAACTAGGGAGTGGGTAGCAAAGAATCTAGTGGAAATTGTGAAGAGGACTTCTTGGCAATGAAAGCTGTTGCAGAGTGGGATAGGCTTCTTCAAGAGGCAGTGGGCTTCCCCTGATTGGAGGTCTTTAAGCATAGGCTGAATGGCCACTCATTGAAGATGTTGTAGGGGGCAGGTTCTCGATCAGGTCTGGCCTAGAGTAAATGGTCCAAGGTCCAAGGTCCTTTCTAGCTCAGAGATTCTGTGTCTGTGACAGATCAGCAACTTCCATGGGCAGCCATTCTCTCATGTGGCAAAGGGGAGAGGGCAGGGAGAGAAAAATCACTGGCAAAGCAAGGTGTGCACTTATTCGAAAGTCTGCTGAGCCCAGCTCAGGGATTTGCTACATGTGTGATTCAAGGCCCATCATTAGCTCTCACTCCATTTAGGAAGCAAGGGCTGCTTGCACCCCCAAGGAAGGCTGCACATGTTCCTGTAATCATTAAAAAAGAGATGATTTACTGCATTGCCGAGCTCCCAATTTGCAGTGGGTTTGGCTGCTGAGAGTTTACTGCGGGGACCTTTCTGCCCCCAGAGCTCTCACTCTCTCTTAAATGATTTAATGATGGTCTTTTGCTTTTCTCCCCCTGCTCTGCTTTCAGAAGTGGGTCTAGGCAAAAACGAAGGTCCCATAGACACCAAAATATTTATAGCAGCATTCTTTGCAGTGGCTATGGAGACAAAGTAGACACCCATCAACCAAGGAATGCCAGACAAGTTGGAGTTACATGAATGTAATGGAATCTTATCTTCCTGTAAGAAATGATGAACGCGAAAAATTAGGAGATGCATGCATGGAAGGACTCATCTGAGCTCACAAAGAGCGAAGTAAACAAAACCAGGAAAACAACATATAACATGGCTCTGACAATGCCAGCAGAAAGAATGACAACAGGAAAACAATCAAAACTCAATGTTTCAAAATTGTTATGACCTAACTGGACAGAGAAATGAGAAGACGCTCCCCGCCCCCACTTCTTCACAGACATGGGGGCCAAGGGTTTAGAGCAAGATCAAACTCAAAGGCCCAATCAGCAGGCAAAACTCCCCAATGCCACCTGAACCTGACTAAAATGGGGAAATGTTGAACAAAATAAATAAAAATACAATGCAACACAGATAATGTAATTTGTGGTTTTCTAAGTCAATATAGTGCCAGCCCACAGGGATTATTCTCATTTGAATTTTATGCCACTGGTTTAAAAACTACATATAATGGCAGACTTAAAAATGTTTTATAGTTTTGCTGAACATTTTTTCCTTTTTTCCTTTTATTCTGGATGATAAGGGATGACTGGGGTGGGGAAAGGATATTTTGGGAAATGTAGGTGATGTAAAAACAAAAGATCCCATTTAAATGTATTTTGAAAAATGAGATTTCTTTCATTAACATATTACATACATGCTTCATGAGTACTTTTTTCCCACTCAAATGTCCTCCTCATGCCCCCCACAATGGCCTTTTCCAGATCCAATCCAGGTCAAGGTTTTTAGGGGTGCCTACCATTTTCTTCAATCTGCCAAATTGATATTCCTAAGAATACACACTGTCCTGCATGCAATGTATTATTCTTCTTCATATCATTCAGTCAACAAACAGTTATTAGGCACCTACTGTATAGCCCGACACTGTGCTAAGCACCAGGGATACAAAAAACAACAGGCAAAAATGTAGTCCCTGCTCTCAGG
Organism: Trichosurus vulpecula; assembly: GCF_011100635.1. Classification (NCBI taxonomy): domain Eukaryota; kingdom Metazoa; phylum Chordata; class Mammalia; order Diprotodontia; family Phalangeridae; genus Trichosurus; species Trichosurus vulpecula. The sequence goes on from NC_050574.1 coordinate 30,579,622, forward strand.
GAACTCACAGTCTAGAGAGAGATAACATGAAACAACTATGTACAAGCAAGCTATAGCCTGGAGAGACTGGAGAATCTAGGAAAAGCACTAGCATTAAGGTAAGACCAGGAAAGATGTCTTGTCAAAAGTAAAATTTTAGCTGAGACTTGAAGGCAGGAGGTGGAGATGAGAGGGGAGAGCATTCCAAGCAAGGGGAACAGCCAGGAAAATGCCCAGCCTAGAAATGGAGCGTTCTCTGTGAGGAAGAGCCAGGAGGCCAGTGTTGTTGAAGATCAGGGTATGGAATACTGACTGTCCCCCATGCCTGTAATCATCATCATCATCATCATCATCACCACCACCACAACAACTACCATTATCATCATCATCATTATCATCACCACCACCACCACCATCATCATCATCATCACCACCACTACCACCATCATAATCATCATAATCACCACCACCACTACCATCATCATCACTACCATCACGACCATCACCATCACCACCACCACCACCAACACCATCATCATCATCACTACCACCAACACCACCACCATCATCATCATCACCACCACCACCACCATCACCATCACCACCATCACTATCACTATCATTATCACCATCAATACCACCATCACCACCATCACTATCACTGTCATCATCATCATCACCACTACCATCACTGTCATCATCCTTATCCTCATCCTCCTCCCTTCCTTTAAATCTCAGTTCAAATACCACCTTCTGCAAGAGGCCTTTCCTGGCCCTCCTCAATATTAGTGCCTTCTCATTCATTGAGATGACCTCCCATTTACCCAGCACACATATTCCTCTTTAGACTGTGAGCTCCTTGAAATCAGGGACTGTCTTTGCCTTTTTTTGCAGTATCTCCAGTGTTTAGCACAGCATTTGGCATATAATAAGTGCTTAATAAGTGTTTGTGAACTTGAAAGCAACGTATAACCTCTAGCACAAAATGCAAATACCTCTGTTAGACATTTGAAGCCTTTCCCAGTCTGTCTCCAGCCCCTCTCTCTAGGTTGTACACATGACTACCCCCTTCACACACTCTATGCTCCAGCCAAAATTACCTGTTCCATGTTCCCCACATGCAATGTTCCACCTCCTGCCTTTGCCCAGACCATCACCCTATCCCCTACCCCAATCTGAGAAGATCTCCCTCCTCACCTTGGACTCTTAAGACTCCCTAGCTTCTTTCAAGGCTTAGCTTAAGCATCTCCACCTACATGAAGCCTTTCCTCATTCATCCAGTTGTTACTACCCCACTCTATCACTCTATATTTTTTTGGACTATGTTTTTTTAAATTTACTTAGCTAAGGTACATGCTGTTTCTCCCCAGGAGAATGAAAATACCTCCAATTTTAAAAGCTACAGGTAAACATTATTAATCTTTAAAAAAGAAAAGCCAGTTGTACAATAGAAACCTTGGTAGTATCATGGAAAATCCTCTTGTCTCTGTCTTATGATGTATGTGGAATTGTAATGTTAAGTTCAGAAATTTAAAAAAAATAAAAATTAACAAAGAGAGAGAGATCCAGCATTTTATTTCTTAGCCAGTACCAAATAGTTTTGGCTAAGATATCGAGTGGTGGATCAGTGCAATAGATTAGGTATACAAGACACAGCAGTCAATGACTATAGTAATCTACTGTTTGATAAACCCAAAGACTCTAGCTTCTGGGATAAGAACTCGCTATTTGACAAAAACTGCTGGGAAAACTAGAAAATAGTATGGCAGTAACTAGGCATAGACCAACATCTCACACTACATGCCAAGATAAGGTCAAAATGGGTACATGATTTAGACATAAAGGGTGATATCATAAGCAAATTAGGAGAGCAAGGAATTTACCTGTCACATCTATGGAGAATGGAAGAATTTATGACCAAACAGGATATAGAGAATGCAAAATGGATAATTTTGATTACATTAAATTAAAACATTTTTTGCACAAACAAAACCAACACAACCAAGATTGAAGGAAGGCAGAACAATGGGAAATAATTTTTACAGCCACTGTCTCTAATAAAGGCCTCATTTCTCAAATATATAGAGAACTGAGTCAAATTCATAAGAATACAAGTCATTCCCCAACTGATAAATGGTCAAAGGATAAGATGAAGAAATTTAAGCTATCTATAGTGAGATGAAAAAATTCTCTAAATCACTATTGATTAGAGAAATGCAAATTAAAACAACTCTGAGGTACCACCTCATACCTATCAGACTGGCTAATAAGACAGAAAAGACAAATGATAAATATTGGAGAAGATGTGGGAAAATTGGGACACTAATGCATTGTTGGTAGAGTTGTGAACTGATCCAACCATTCTGGGGAGCTATATGGAATTATGCCCAAAGGGCTATAAAACTGTGCATATTCTTTGACTCAGAAATACCACTATGAGGTCTGTATCCCAAAGAGATCATAAGAAAGGGAAAAAGATTTACATGTACAAAAATATTTATAACACCTCTTTTTGTGGTGACAAAGAATTGGAAATTGAGGAGATGCCCATCAGCTGGGGAAATGGCTGAACAAGTTGTGATAAATTAATATAATGGAATACTATTGTGCTATAAGAAATTATGAGCAGGCAGAGTTCAGAAAAACCTGGAAAGATTTACATGAACTAAAGCTGAGTGAAGTGAGCAGAACCAGGAGAACACTGTACACAGTAACAGTAACACTGTGTGATAATCAGCTATGAATGACTTAGCTCTACTCAGCAATATAATGATCTAAGACAATTCCAAAAGACTTATGACAGAAAATGCTATCTATATCCAGAGAAAAAGCTATGGAGTCTGAATGCCGATCGAAGCATATTATTTTCACTTTTCTGTTGTTTTTTTGTGGCTTTTCCCTTTTGTTCTGCTGCTTCTTTCACAACATGACTAAAGTGGAAATATGTTTCCATGATTGCATATGTGTAATCTATATCAGGTTGCTCGCCATCTTGGGAAGGGGAGAGGAAAGGCAGGGAGGCAGAAAAATTTGGAATCTTATAAAAATTAATGTTGAAAACTATCTTTATATGTAGTTGGAAAAAATAAAATACTATTTATAGGGAAAAAAGTGGAGAGAGAATACGAGTGTCCTGAGGGCAGGGAATAGAGAACTAGGTAGTATCATAGACAATCCTTGTCTCTGTCCTATGATGTATATGGAAATATAATGATTAAATTTAGAATTGTAAAAAATTAAAATAAAAAGAGAGAGAATGTAAGCACCTTGAAGGCAAGAACACTGACTTCTGTCTTTATAGCCCCACAGACTAGCACACTATCAGGTACATAATTGGTGTTTAAAAACATTGTTGAATTTAATGGAATGTGCTCACTCAGTCAGCCTGCCCTAATGCCGGAGGATGTCTGCTGGGGGTGGTCCAGAGGCTCCCCTCAAGCCTGTTGGCAGGAAGTCTATCACTGAATCTGAAGGAATAAAAATAGCAGAAACTGGGGGCTGGAGACCTCAAAGGTATAGAGGATTCTGCCAGCCCCAGACCTCAGTCTTTCCTCTGGTCAGCGGACAAGAAGACCTGTGCCCTGTATCAGGTAGTGCCAGTGGGCAGGCCCTGCAAGTGCCCAAGGCGAACTCGACTTTGTCAGGCGGTGTGTGTGTGTGTGTGTGTGTGTGTGTGTGTGTGTGTGTGTGTGTGTTGGGGGGTGAGGTGTGCATTTCTTTCATTCTCTATTCTGTCTCTCTTCCCTTTCACTGGCTTCTTTCTCTCTTCTCTCCTTCCCTCCTCTTTCTCTCTTCGCCTCTGTCTCTCTGTCTCTGCCTTTCTCTGTCTCTCTCTCTGTCCCTGTCTCTCTCTCTGTCAGTCTGTCACACACACACACACACACACCACTCTTGGAGCCCAGACTGCTCTCCTCACTCCAGCTGAGCACAGCCTACTCTTTCTAACCAAGAGAAGCCTATTTCAGAAGAGAGAGACCCCAGGCGGCCTCCCAGAGGCAGCTGTCAAGAAGACAGACGGGAAGCAGCAGCCCCAATGCAATGATTTTCAGGTTCAAGAAACCTTCTTCCCAGGTTTGGAATAAAATATCATGGCAAGAGACTGAGGTGGGGGTGGGGTAGGGGGAGAGAGAAAGAGAGAAAGAGAGAGAGAGAGAGAGAGAGAGAGAGAGAGAGAGAGAGAGAGAGAGAGAGAGAGAGAGAGACTTTCATTTTGAGTCAGGTTCTCAACACCATCCCTGCCCCACCCTCCATTCAAAAGAAGCCCAGAATGAAACCTCCCAAGATGCGCCCCAGTCCAAATGTCTTATGATAGTCTGAGATGGAAACTATAATTACAAACAATAAAGGCTGTGGCTACTGCTGAAGGAGGAATTTTCATAACTTCTAACAATAGGGATGCATTACTAAGGGAGGCCCAGAGAGGAAGGAGAAAGAGTTCAGAGTGAGATAATGAATTGGTTGCTGCTGGAACAAGAGGGGCGGGAGGGAGGGAAAGGGAGAAGGAGGGAGAGAGAGAGAGAGAGAGAGAGGAGAGACAGAGACAGAGAACGAGGAGATGGGGAGAGACAGAGACAGATAGACAGAGAGACAGAGACAGAGAGAAGGAGAGGAGAGAAGAGAGGAGGGAGAGGGAGAGGAAGAGGGAGAGGGAGAGGGAGAGAGAGAATTCAGTTGGGAGCCACAAGAACCTGCCTTTTCAGAGGCCAGAAAAATAAAGGAAGGTAGGAAAGGAGAAAGCTTTGCTTCCTTTTGTACTTTTCCCTCCTGGGCTCCCAGCTCTCTGCAAACCTGCCTGAAATAATCAATAGCCTCAGGAGCAGAGCCCATGATATTTCCCTCTGGGCCTCAGGCTCTACACTTATGAAATAAGGGGAGCTAAACCAGATGATCTTTAAGAGCCCTCCCAGCTCAGCCATCCCCTGTTCCAAGGGCCCTCCCAGCTCAGACATCCCCTGTTGTGAGGGCCCTCCCAGCTCAGACATCCCCTGTTGTGAGGGCCCTCCCAGCTCAGACATCCCCTGTTCTGAGGGCCCTCCCAGCTCAGACATCCCCTGCTCTGAGGGCCCTCCCAGCCCTGACATTTCCTGTTCTAAGGCCCATCTCAGCTCGGACATCCCCTATTCTAAGCCCTGACATTTTCAGAAAGAACACAGCAGCACTAAAATTTAAATTCAGTTCCTCTGATTCAAATCCATCATTCTTTTCACTCTGTCAGGCTGACCCTGAATACTGTCTCTGTCCCGTCTGGTCCAGCACTCTCCTTCTTTCAAAGCAAACCCCACCCTCCATGGCTGGGACAGTCAGCAGCCCTTCCAGCCTTCAGCTGGTCATTAGGGGAGAATCTGGCTAATTGCACCCTGGCACATGGATTGGGAACAGCTTCTATACAGGGGAGCTCGGCCTGAGGCCAGAGTGATTGGAGGGCACTTAGGAACGTAGATGAAAAAAAACCTACAGGACAGGAAACTGAGTCTCAGAGAAATAATGTGACCTGCTCACCATCTAACAAGGACTTTATTAAGCATTTACTGTATACCAGGCACTTTGCTGAACACCGGGATTGCAAAGGCAAGAAGAAAACAATGCCTGCCCTCAAGGAGCTTATACTCTAATGGAGAAGACACTTTACATGAAGAGATCCAGACATTCAGAGGAGGTACAAGGGAGTCTTAACAGGGAAGCCAATGTTGTTGTTGTTCCAGTAGATCATGGGGATGATGTCTTGACTAGTGCATGACTTGGATTTAAGTGAGGCAATAGTCTCTGAGGGGTAGGTGGGGCCAGGAAAGGCCTCCTGAAGAAGCTAACATTGAAGCTGCATCTTAGAGGAAGCCAGCAATTCTAAGAAGCAGTGGTTAGAAAGGAAAACCTTCGGGAAAGTATAAAGCCATGGTTATTAGAGATAGAACACCGTGCAAACAAAGTGGCCAATATGGCTGAAACCTAGAGTAAGAAGACTGGGGAGATGGGAAGGGGCCAATGCCAAATGGGAGTTGAATTTGTTCCTAGAGATAACAGGGACTTTTGGAGTTTATTGGATCAGGAAGAGGCATGATTAGATCTACGATTCAGGAAGACCTCTTTGGCTGATGAATTAAGGACAGATTGGATCAGGGAGAGACTGGAGACAAGAAAATGAATTAGAGGCTATTGGAAAAGCCCAGGTGAGAGATGGCATGGGCCTGAATTAGAGTGACGGCCGTGGAAGTAAAGCAAAGAGAACAAATGAGAGAGAGAGGCCCTATAAGGAAAGAAATTATCAGATTAGGCAACTGATCAGATATGGTGGTTGAGTGATAATGAGGTGTCAGGAATGACATGGTAGGCTTTGCTGTCATGGCCGGGGTGCTGAAGAAGACCACAAGTCTCGTTGGACTGGCAGTGTGTGAGACCCCGCGGGAGCGGCTAAGATTATTATATTGAAAGATTCTTGATGCTCTTGAGTTTATGCCTGCAAATGCAGCATATAGAAAGTACACAGAACAGATTACAAATAAAAGGCTCAATATGGTAAAAGAGGAAACAGATCTTCAGAAACTAGAGGATAAGCTTCAGGCTGGTCAGCTAGAAGAAGTGATTCTTCAGGCTGAAAATGAATTATCACTGGCAAGAAAAATGTTGACATGGAAACCCTGGAAGCCATTAGTGGAAGAACCACCAGCCAACCAGTGGAAATGGCCAATATAATCAATGTTAAATATCTATTATGTATACTTTTTAAAATCATTAAACATCTGTTTAAATACTATTAAAATATTTTTTGAATTATTGGAATTTTATTAACAGGAAAACTGAAACAAAGTAGTTAGGGACAAAAAGTTAGTGAAGTATTGATATATGACAGGGATAGACCATGGTCATTTTAATCTGAAAAACATTTATTCATAAAACAGATTATTTTAAAATCATTTAAAGAAAGTGATTGTGCTGTCATTTGGAAAATCTAATCAGAACCTTTTTTTTTTCCAATTTTCAATCCAAGAACAAGACAGCAACAGAGACTAATATGGCATGAGAAACAATCAGAAATTGAAGTACAGTCTAGATAGGGTTTATGGAAGGCTTCCTATAGTATTTTTCAATATTTAGTTTAAAAGTTTGTGCCAAGTTATGTTAGTTTATAGGAAAGAACTGAATAAGGTGGTATGCTTGAATTTTAATTGAACGTTTTAAAAATGTTGAACTGTTGTGTGGAAAGCACCTGATTACCTAAGATTCTAAAACTTATTAATTGAATGTTTTTATATAATTACATGCATTTTTCCACATTCTGAGAGTAATATGAGATTTTCAAATTGAGGTTGACCTGCTTGGCTTTGAGTGTATGTACTTAATGAAGAAAAATCTATATTTAATATGTGTAATTTGGTTCTTATGTATATTAAACACAAATGTTTACTGAAAAAAAAAGAATGACATGGTAAATGTCTGAGGCAGGATTGGAAACCAGGTTTTCCTACCTCCACATCTAGGACTCCATCCAGAGTATCATGGTGAACCCAATGTATTCTTTCTATCCCCCTTTTAAGTTATAACAACTGGGGCGATGTGACTTTCATACTTCCTCAGGGGACTACCCAATCGGCAGGTGCCAGGTCCATCCTACTGGGTCGGACCATCAACTGAAGTTCTGTGATATCATCTGCTGGCTTCAGGGAACCTGCGCCCTCTCCCTTCCACCCAAGCAGGACCCTCTCCTGTCCTCCTACAGGGGAGAACTACTGCTCTTAAACAACCCCATTAGCTCCACAGAGATTTAAATACCATTTTGCTTTGGCCCCGATCTCTGGGCTTCCTTTCACACAAAATCACAGAATGCCTGAGTTGGAAAAGACCTCATAACCCAGTCCACATGTCGGAAGGAACTCTACAACAGCACATGCAGTCTCATCTTCAAAGACCTCCAGTAAGGAGGAAATTAGCTATTTCTGGAGGCGGCCTATTGCACGCTGGGACAGCTATAATTGTTAGGAAGTTTTTTCCTGACCTCAAGCCCAAATCTGCCTCTTTGAAACTTCCCTCCCATGCTCCTAGTTCAGTCCTCTGGGACCAAGAAGAACAAAGCTAATCCCTCTTCCCTGTGACAGCCAATTCTTCAACTCCCCCAGAAATTAGCTCGAAATTAGAACCTATGGAAAAACTTGCTTAAGCCCAACATTGTTAGGAAGGCGAATCTGCTGCTTCATCAAAAATACAGTGCTAGTTCACAAACACTTATTAAGCATCTAACAAGGAGGAGAGATCCAGAGCTGGAAGCAAACTAGTCTAAGCTCCCTTGTTTTACAGAAGAGGGATCAGAGACCAGAAAAGGGGCATTGGCAGTAGAAAGAGCACCAGACTTGGAATCAGGGGATCTGGGGCCAAGTCTCACCTTTTCTACTTCATTTCTCTGGGTCTCAGTTTTCTCTTCTAATAAACGAGGAAGCTGGGCTAGATGGCCTCTGAGGACCTTTCCACAACTCTAAACCAATCAAACAATCTCTGTGTCTGTCTGTCTATCTGTGTCTCTGTCTCTGTGTGTCTATCTTTGCTTCTGTCTGTCTCTCTCTCTCTGTCTGTCTTTCTCTGTCTCTGTCTGTCTCTGTGTGTCTCTCTATCTCTGTCTCTGCCTGTCTCTCTCTGTCTCTCTGTCTGTCTCTCAGTCTTTGTCTCTTTCTGTCTCTGTCTGTCTCTCTCTCTCTCACCTAGGGGGTGAAGTGGATAGAGTGCCAGCCCTAGGGTCACAAGACTCATCTTCCTGAGTTCAAATCTGGCCTCAGACACTCACTAACTGTATGACTCAGGGCAAGTCACTTAATTAAATTTGCCTCAGTTTCCTCATCTGTAAAAACTGAGCTGGAGAAGTAAATGGCAAACCACTCCATCATCTCTGCCAAGAAAATCCCAAATGGGGTCACAAGGAGTTGGACACAACTGAAATGATTCCATAACAAAATCAATCTCTCTCTTCTTGTATAAAATTCAATATTGTCTTCAATTCCCTTCATACTCATTCATCTTCCATCAAGTGTCGCACCTGTGATCCTAAGAGATTTGCCCCAGATCCAGGTGATAGTAGATGATAGATCTGGGATCTGAACCCAGGTTCTCCAACTTAAAACCAAGCATTTTTTTCTCCTATACCATTTTGCCTAGTATCTGTAAGACTCAGCTCAAATCCCACCTTCTGCTGTAAGCCTTTCCCAGTACCTGCCACTGCTAATGCCTTCCCTCTGATATCACCTTCCATCAAATGAGATACTGTTTGTGAAGTTCTTAGCACAGTGCCTGGCACATAGTAGGCACCATACAAATGCTTATTCCCTTCCCTTCTCCCATCTAATCTGGATAGATCTTGCTTCTATCTAGTTGTTTATATGCTGTCTCCTCCTGGTTTTTACTCCTAGTACTTAACAGAGTGCCTAGCACACAGTAGGTGCTATAGAAATGCTCATTCCCTTCTTCCATCTGCTCTGGATGGATCTTGTATGTACCTAATTGTTTAAGTGTTCTCTCCCCAATTAGAACGTAAGCTCCTTGAGGGGCAGGGACTGGTCTTGCTTTTCTTTGAATTCCCAGGACCTGGCACGTACTAAGTTCTTAATCAATGCTTGTTGACTGACTGACAAGCAGGCACAAGGGATTGTGCTAGGTTCAGAGGCTACAAAGACGAAAGAGGAACAGGTCCGGTTCCCAAGGAGTTCCCATTCTGCTGGGGTTGGGACATTGCGGATGGACTACATGTACAGAGCTAAGTACAATGTAAGAGATCCCATGCAGGAGACGGCTCCTGGGCTATCCATGTTCAAAAGCCTCGACAACTGAAAGTTGAAGGCATTTGTTTGCAGCTTTGCTGATATTTGTAAGGCAGAGATTTAGGTCAATGAGATGTGACCCTCTACCTCCCCTACACTCCCCTCCCAAAGACTAAGCCTCAGTAGGCAACCTTATCAGATCTATTGCTTTTCTCCATCCCTCCCCATCTCCATCACCACCCCCAGACATGTGAGGCCTCCACCCCACCCAGACCCTTGCCAGGGCCCACCACCGGCTTACCTTAAACATCTGTTTCACCTTCTGCCGGGGAAGGTTCACATTCAGCTTATGAAGGAGCTGGAGGACCTCATTAATGCTCAGGCTGCCATCCCCATTTTTATCTGCCTCGTCAAACGTCTGCTTCAGCCACTTTGAGGCTGAGTTAGGGGCCACACAACAGCTGGCCTGACCCAGTCCAGCCCAGCCCCCCACAGCATCTCTTACTGCAGCCTAAGACCCAAACACTCCCTTCCTGATTCAAACCCTTCCCTGGGCCATCTCATCCCCCAGCCAGCCCAAACCTGGGCAAAGAAGACATAGAGGTTGTTGGGCCTCTGTTGATGGGCCTTGACATCTAATTGCAGATTCTCAGGGTGCCAGTAGAAGGGAGACAACAACCCCATTTCACAGGGTGGGAACATTTTCTTAGGCAGAAGAAAGGCAGTGTGGTATAGGAGAAACAAACTGTCATATTCTCTCCCCTAAAAGTATGAATATAAGGTCCCTTGAGAGCAGAAATGGGTTCATTTTTGTCTTTGAGTCTCCAGTGCCTAGGAAAGTACCTTCCACATAGTAGGAATTAATAAATGCTTGTTTGATTAGTTGATTGGAGTCAGTCAGATAACTCCAACTCTACTGACTATTGGTCCTTGGGTCAGTTCCATAGTGATAGGGATGGGGACTGGACCTGAAATCTCATGGATTAGGGAACTCCCAGATGAGAAAACTCCCTCTACCAATACTTATGCAAGTTGTCACACTCTCTACAATTTACAATCCTAATAGAGTTGCTCAGAGCATTAAGAGGTTTAAGTGACTTATTGTGGGTCACAAAGCCAGTAGGTCAGAAATAAGACTTGAACCCAGGTCTTTCCATCTCTGAGGCTCGTTATCTCTCCACTATAACTTGCTGCCTCTCCCCCACCATCTTTGAATCACAGAGATTTTAGAAATGGAAGGAAACTCACCCACCAACAACCCATACCAAAGAATACCCAATACAGCGTGCCCAATAAGTAGTCTGCCTGAAGACCTGTAACCAAGAGGGATCTCTTCCTCCCCAAGCCAGCCCATTCTATTCTAATTGCTAGGGAGATTTTCCTAATGACAACCCTCTTTGTGCCTCAGTTTCCTCATCTATGCAATGCAGAAGTTGAACAAGAACATCCCTAAGGTGCCACTCAACTCTAGAATCTTATCAGTGTTGGTGGGCTCAGTCCATTTATTTAAAAAGAGCTAGAAGGAACCTTATTGATCATCTAGAGAAGGAACCTTATTGATTATCTAGTCCAACTCCAAAATTTTGTAGATGAGCCAACAGGGGCCCAGAAAGAAGTGCCTTGTCTGAGGTCACAGGGCTGATTATCAGTATAAATGGAACTTGTAATAATACCTGGCATTTGGAGAATGTTCCAACGTTGTCCAAAAACTTTCCATCATTATCCCATTTTATCTTAAGAACAACCTTGCAAGGTATCTATGATCAGCCCCTTTTTATAAATATGGAAACTGAGACTCAGAGAAATGAGGTGGCCTGCCCTCGGTCACAGAACTAGAAACTGTCAAAAATGAGATTAAAACCCATCTCTTTTTTCTCCAAGTCTAGTGAGTCAACAGATATATAATAGTATAATTATAATATTAACTATTAATTAATAGTAATTACTATATAATATAATATTATATAATATTTAAACACATAAAATAATATTATATATAAATATAAAGTACCTACTATGTGCCAGGCACTATGCTAAGTGCTAGGAATATAAAGAAAGGCAAACAAAACCAAACGAAAATCCCAGTCCCTACTCTCAAGGAGCTCAGAGACCACTGGGAGAAACAAGTCCATTGCCCTCTACCACATTGCCTTTAGACAAGAACCCAGGGCTTAGAAATGAAGTTGTTTGTTTTTTGTTCTGGGAGAAGACCATGATATCAGGAAGGTGATGCCGTGACTTGCAAGTGAATTGAATTACAGTGAGGAAGGACTGTGCAAGGTCCCCAGCCTCACTTTCTCCTCCAGAGCCATCTGGGTCCAACGGCCAGATATACATCAGGACGACTGGAGATGGCCCCAACAAGATGAAGTTAAGTCTGCAGGGAAGGAGGAGAGTGAAAATCCTAAACCTCCCGAAAATCATTATCTATCCAAAGAGTGTACAGCTACCTCCTTACCCACCCCACCCCCAACTCCAGTTCCGAAGGATATTGGTCACGAGTTCTCTGGCGTTTGGACAGACTGTCCTCATCACTGATTCCTGCCATCAGGTACCGGAGGCCCGTGATCCAGGTTCGAGCTTCTTCTCCATTGGAGGACACGAGGTCCAGAGACTCCATGTGGTCCCCATAGTAGATGCTGAAGCAACAGTTAGGGTCAAAGCTCCCGTCAGCATAACGCTGGAAAATCTCTGACTGCTTTCCTTCGCACACCTCCTGGACGGAGTCAATGGAGACTGGGGAAGAGAAGAGAGAAGAAGGTCAGAAAAGTGAGTCAGCATTCATATAGAGCAAGGTGGGTTTCGTTTTGTTCTTTTACAATTGTTATTTCATTCAATCCTTACAACAATCTTAAGAGGTAAATACTATTATTATCCCATTTTACAGAGGAGGAAACAAGCAGAGAGGAAGTCACCTAACTAGTAAGTGTCTGAGGCAGAATTCAAACTCAGGACTTCCTGTCTCCAAGTCTAGAGCGCTATCTGCTGTATCCCCTGGATGCCAAGGAGAATCGTGAACACCTTTGTCGTTTTCCGTTTTTGTCCCATATGAGGAGGCATCCTTGTACATAGTGGGAACTCAAAAATGAATGGAGTGAATTGGGAGTAGACTTCAGTAAGAACCCTAGACCCAGCTCCTTAGAATGTATGCTGGGCAATGCATGCCATCTCCTCTAGGAAGCCTGCCCTGATTCTCTCCCTGGCCCCCTCCCCTTGGTGGTCATCTTCCCCCTCCCACCTGACAAAGCATTTTCCACCTCTCTTGAGAACTTACAGAATTTTGTGCATTATTTTTATTTCTGTAGATGCCCTAACTCCCCTTAACTAGATTATAAACTCTGTGAAGACAGAGACTGTCTTATCCACACTTTTCTCTCTCCACCTCTCTGCCCCCACCTCTCCTAACCCCCTAGAAATATTCCTTGCACACAAGTAATAATAACCAACCACAGGGTAGTGAAGTGGGAAGATCATAGAATTTGGAACTGGAGAATCTGGGTTTGGGCAAGTCACCTGAGCTACCTGGTCCTCAGTTTCCTCATCTGTAAAATGTGGGGGATTGGATTAGGTCCATCCAGATTGACCCCTATAATAACACCAATTTATATCTTGCCTTAAGGTTTTCCCTTTATATCATCTGATGCTCACAGCCACCCCTGGGAGGTGGGTGCTGTCATTATCATGCCCTTTTTACAGATGAAGAAACTGAGTCTCATAGAGATGACATGAGATGTCCAGAGTCACTGAAGCAGTATGTGAAGTGGGATTTGAACTCAGGTTCTCCTCACAAGAAGACCAGTACACTGTGCTTCCTCTCTAGTAAGTGCTCAGTAAAAGTCTAATTGCATTGATTCATTATTCTTAATATGTTGTGGAAAACTAGGAATCATTGTTCACAAACCTAGAGAGTCCCTCCTTGCCTTGACACACACCCTAAATAAGACTGAAGTGGAGTCTCTACAACCTTAGGGTTGTTTAGGATAGAGGTGGTGTGAGATGCCCAAGGAGGCAGGAGACCTGAGGGTTTAGCCTTACTTACTGCTCTTCCATCTCCTACCCTGAGTCAGATTCAGGCTCCAGGCTGGGAAGCTGGCCTAGAAATCCCTTCTCTGTTCCTACCCCTGCCCTCCCCTCTCAACCAGGGCTCAGACAGGGTCAAAGCTGGGTAAAAGAAGGACTCTGATATGAGATGGGGCGATGGGGGCATCTCTGGGAAGAAAAGAGAAGAGCAACTCAGGGCACCAACTCTCTTCCCCAGCAGAACCCTATTCTAGGGTGGTAGGTCCCTCAGCCCTGACATGGGCCAAGCAACGTTGTGGGGGAAATGGGAACAAGAATCTCTGATTACAAGTGTCTGGGAAAGAGAAGCCATCCTACCTCTGGGCCAAAGACCTTGCTTCTAGGAAAGTCCCATGTTAAGAGAGATAGGCGACAGAGTGAGAAGCAGGTCAGCACTGTATCCTCCCTTCCCAGCCAAGGGATACCCACTCTCCTTTCAGAGTGATTGGCATAAGACACACAGCAGGGCTGTCTCTGCTCTGTGGCTGCTGGGATCCAATAAGTTCGGGGCTACATACTACTAGTGGAGCAACATGGTGGGGAGAGGAGGAGTGGGAGAGAGGGAGGGAAGGAAGGAGGGAGAGAGGGAGGGAGGAAGAAAGAGAGAGAGACAGAGACAGAGACAGAGACTGAGACAGAGAGACACAGAGACAGAGAGAGAGACAGAGAGACAGACAGAGAAGAGGAAAGAGGAGAGAGAGAAAGAGAGAGAGAGAGAGATGGAGAGACAGAGGCAGAGAGACACAGAGAGAGATAAAAACACACACACAGAATAAAAGAGGACAAGAGAGGAAAGAAGAGGGAGAGACAGACAGAGAGAGAACAGAGACAGAGAGATAGAAAAAGACAGAGATAATAGAAGAGAGGAAGAGTGAGGTGGGAAGAAGGAGACAGAGAGAAAATAGAAGAGAGGAGAGGGGAGGAAGAGGGAGGGAGGGAGAGGGAGAGACAGAGACAGAAAAAGACAGAGAGGAGAATAGAGGGAGGGAGGGAGGGAGAGGGAGAGGAAGAGGGAGGGAGGGAGGGGGAGAGAGATAATAGAAGAGAGGTGGGAAGAAGGAGAGAATGACAGAGAGAGAAAAAACAGAAGGGAGTAGAGGGGAGTAAGAGGGAGTGGGGAGAGAGAATAGAGGAGAGAAGGAGAGAGGGGGGAGAGAGGGAAAGAGAGAAACTGAGGGAGGGAGGGAGGGTGAAAGAGAGGGGAAGAGACAGAAGGGAGAAGAAAGGATAGAAAAAATTGAGACTAGAAGAGTCAGCAGTGAAAAACCAATTCTATCATCTGGGTTCTGTCCCCACATAAATCTCCCCTCCGGGGACATGTAATTCTCCTGGGCTAGATGACAGGGGAGCCATCCATCTTTGCAATAACAAGGAATACCAAGGCCCAGGGCTGACTGTTTTGCTTTTTCAGGCAGCAACTTTCTCTAATCTTAGCCCAGGTTCTAGTAAAGGGTTTATTACGACTCCCAGCTTTCAATGCGTGATGAAACTATTTTTGGCTTTATTGTTGTTGTTATATCATGCCTCTGAAAAGTAAAGGGAATAAAGGCCTAGAGGAAGGCCTGCAGTCCAAAGGTACCCTTGGTGGGAGGATCTCTGGGAGAGCCTAGATAAGGATTGAGAGCGGGATGGGCTGTGATGGGCGCTCAGGGGGAACACGCCCACATCAATGGGATCCCAGCCCTCAAGTCTCCAGAGTGCTTAGTGCATTATCTTATCTGATCTTCAAAACACCCTCGGGAGGTAGGTCATATAATATTCCCATTCTAGGATGGACAAAGCTGAGGCTCAGAGGATCACACAGCTAGTTAGTGTCTAAAGCAGACTTCAAAGGTCTTGACTTCTGGCCCAGCGCTCTAGGCATTACACCACCCGAGACTGCCCAAATCTGTATTGAATTGCTTGTCCTTCCCTACCAACGTCTGCTGGGAGGAATCTTAGAAAACCTGGGTTTAAATTCCTGCCCACCGGGATTTTGGGAAAGTCACTTCACCACCCTGGGCCTCAGTTTCCTCATCTGTAAAATGAAGGGAAGGGATTAGTTGGCCTCTAAGGTCCCTTTCAGCTGTTTGACCTTGGTCCTAAGATCCCAGAAGCACCTTGGGCAGGTCACGCAGCTGCTGGTGTTTAACACAAGCTTCGAACCAAGGTCTTCATGACCCAAGGCCAGTGTTTTGTCCTCACGCCTCCTCAAGGCATGGCATGGCGGGAATCTTTGGAAGGCTCTTGAAGGCTACGGGAGTGAAGTACAGACTTTGGAATGGTCAATGGTTTGAAAAGCTTTGTTGCTGGGCTGTTTGAATCAAGTCAACAACCCTACTATGTGCTAGGCACTGTGCTAAGTAAGTGCTGGGTCTGAGGACCAACTTGGCTAAGTCTAGAGATTTAAGTCCCTGTGAGGTCAGTCTCAAGGTGATAGATTTTTCAGTCCCAGGTGCTCTCCAAGACTACCTGTTTGGTCATGAGTTGGGAACAGGGATGGTGAAGGGCAGACCTGAACAGATTAAATCATAGATCCTGGAAATATTGAAGCAAAAGAGCATTGTAAGTGTCAGAAAAGAAAGGTGAAGCCAAGAGATGAGTCTTAGGGAAAAGAAGGAAAGGGAAGGGGGGAGAGAAGGAGGGAAAGGAAGGGGGAATGGAAGGGGTAAGACAGAGAAAGAGAAAGGGAGGAAGAGAAGGGGTAAGACAAAGGGGAAGAGGAGGGAGAAAGCAAGAGGGAACAGAAGGGGTAAGACAAAGGAGGGAGGAAGAGATGGGGTAGGGTGAAAGGGAAGAGGAGGGGGGAAGAGAAGGGAGAAAGGAAAGGGGGACAGAAGGAGTAAGACAAAGGGGAAGATAAGGGGGAGAAGAGAAAGGGTAAGATAAAGGAGAAGAGGAGGAAGGAAGAGAAAAGGGGAAAGGAAGGGGGAAGAGAAAGAGAAAGACAAAGGAAGAAAAGGGAGGAAGATAAGGGATAAGATAAAGGAGAAGAAGAAGGGCAAAGAGGATGGGGGCAGAAGAAGGGGAAAAGAAAGGCAAAAGACAAAGAGGAAAAGAAGGGGGAAGAGAAAAGGTAAGATAAAGGGGAAGAGGAGGAAGGAAGAAGAGGGGAAAGGGCAGGAGGGAGAGAAGAGGAGAAAAGAAGGGGAAAGGGAAAGGAAGAAAGGAACACCTATTCTTCAGGAAGTGTAAGAACCTATGATGAAAGCTAGGTTCATTCTGGCTGTTCTTGTGGCTGAATGTTAGAATGTTACTTATAATAAGTAGTTAGAACAGTGAGCCAACTGGCCCCGCTTGACCCTGGCTTCCTTGGAAGACATTGTCGATCTGCTCTCCAGTGTTTGAGTTCCTTTCTTCTGAAGCCTGAGTTATGCGTGGGTGGGTGGGGGGTTGGGAACAGAGCGGTTTTGGAGGGGTGATCACAGAAAGCTCTGGGGCCAATTTTAGCCTCCTCGAATCTCATGACTAGCTTTATCTGTCTACCTCTGCTCTGGCTTCTAGGAGGACGGTAATGAGAAGAAGGTACTAGCAACTTGTAAATTGGCTCCTCTGTAAGCAGGGGATCACAGCGCTGGAGAGATGGGTTAGGGGGCAGCAGGCCCCGAGCTGCTGCTTTCCATCCCTCCCCTCACTGGGAGCTGCCCGAAAGAAGACAGTGCAGACCCTGGTCTTGCTTTTATTGCTATGAACACACAAAGAAACTCCCCTTACTTGGCTTCTTCACATCATACCAGTGTCACCTCCTGTAAGAGGTTAGAGTGCTTAGAGTCAAAGACCTCTGTTCAAATCCTGCTTCTGACACACACTAGTCCTGAATGACCCTGGGCAAGTCATTTGGCCTCTCGACCCCACCCCCACTCCAGTAACACTAAATTACATATTGCTGATCTTCACAGGTAGAAGGAGTTTCCGTACTGGGAACATAGGACAAAATCACATCCCACGTTTGAGAGCTGGAAGAGGTCACAGAGCTCACTTAGTCCAATCATCTTTACTTTTATGGTGGGAGAAAAAGAAGGCTCAGGGTTTGGAAGTTTCCCATTTCCTAGTGGGAAATGTGTACCATCAATTAAATATTTATTAAATGACAACTACATGCCTGGCACTGGGGATGAAGAGTCAAGAATGAAACAGACTGTGCCCTCAGTCCATTGGGGAAAGCAACATGTGAAGTGCATGTATAAAATAAATAGAAGGTAATTTGGGGTGGGGAGGGGAAGGTACTAGCTTCTAGGGGAGGCAATCAGGAAAGGCATCATGTGGTAGGTGGCATGTGATCAAGTTTTGAAGGAAATAGGATTCTAAGAGTGAGTCCAAAGAAGCTACAGGTTCCATTCGACCCAACTTTATTACACACCTGCTACATCTAAGGCACCATGCCAGATGCTGAGGACGCACAGATTAAAATGGGGGAAAATGGTTTGTTCCTGCCCTAAAGAAGCTTACATACAAGCAGGGTATACACAACACGTACATCCAAAGTTTGGATAAAGTCATTTCAAGAGGGAGAGCATTAACGGTTGGAGAAGGAGGATCAGCAAAGCAAGGTCTCATGTGAAATTTACTGCTTGAACTCAGCTTAGAAGGAAGCGAAACATTCCCTAAATGCTTGGTGTGGGAATTCAAAGCAATCTTTCCTCAGGTAGATAAAAGGTCACCTTCAGGAAGTCTTCCCAGATTACTCCAGTCCTAACCAGAGTTACATTTACTGTGTTCATCCTTTCTTCGTACTTATAAATTCAACTTGCTTAAGAGTCCCTGGACTATTTCCTGGAGTACTGCTAATCCTTCCTATATACCCTTGGATGGTGGGGTTCATTTTTGTTTGTTTGTGCTTATTGCCTATGGAATTTTAAAGCTAGAAGGAGTCTCCTACCAGGCCATTTGGTCTGATGACCCAGGCAGAAGCAGTTAAAATGCCACATGCTATTGTCCTAGCTTTGAAAGGTCATGTTAAGCTTTTGAAATGGCTTGGCCAGTACCCAACTTCTGAAGCCCTAGCTTCTTGTCCTAGCTCTGGAAGGCAAGCATGGGAATAACACAAGGGTTCTTAGTCTGGGATCCGTGCATTTTTTTAATATTTTAACTTTAAAAAATTATTTTAAATTAATTATGACTAGTATTTTAAATATAAATTTTATATTTCAATCAATATTTTAAAATTTTAAATTTTTTCATTTTAAATTTTACTATTTTGCTAACTGTTGCTTTCATATCAGTGGTTTCCTTTATAATGCTATATATTTTATTTAATGCATTTGAAAACATGATTTTGAGGAGTCCAGAGGCCTCGTCAGACTGCAAAAGAGGAGCATGACACAAAAATATTAAGATGCCCTGGTAGAATAGAATGAGTGCTGGACTTAAAGTTAAGAAGATCTGGATTCAAAGTCCAATTCTAGCACTCACTGACACTTCAACTCTCTGAAAATCAGTTTCCTTATCTCTAAAATGGGGTTATTCTACCTTTAGTGCCCAATACATAGGGTTATTATCAGATTCAGATAAGATAATGAACATAAAGTAGCTTACAAAAAATGCAATGAGAAGTCAAGGAAGGACTTCAAACAAGCATTTATTAAGAACCTACTATGTGCCAGGCACTGTCCTAGTCAATAAGGAATACAAATACAAAAGCCTAAGAGTCCTTGCTTACTACTTAGGGGAAGCTGCACAAAGCCCCATCACCTCTTATAAACTATAAGAGGGTTCGATTAAATGGCCTCTCAGGTCCTTGCCAACTCTGGATTCCATGAACCTATGATGATCTCGAAGGTCACCTTCTATTGAGGTCTAACATTCTTTAGCTGGAGGCTTCCATCATAATGCAGAAGCCAACTACTTCTCAAGAGCTGGCCAGGCCATAGCATTACAGGGTTGAATCCCACTGCTCTCTCCTTCTCTTGTGCCCTATGTGCACTCTTTGGATAAATGGCCTCTTCATTCCAGGATCAGTGCCAGGGATGGCCAGTTTGTTGCAGGGAATATGGTACAGAGGGAGGGGAGGAGGGAGAAGACTTACTTCCCTAGAATTCATCATTAGGCTTGGCCCAAATTGAAAGGGAGGTCCCATACTTACTCTTGGCCTTCTCATTCTTCCGCGATGGTCGCCAGCGGATGCACGACTTGTGCTCGTCCAGGTAATAGAAGCGAACCAGGCCCTTAGAGCCACCTCGAAGCTTGACCATCTGAGTCCCTGCCTGCATGGAACTGATGCATCTTTCCACTGGAGACACAAACAGAGAGAGGGGACAGATCAGCTCAGTGTCAGCATCAGCCTTCATAGGATCACTCGCTTAGAAGCTGGAAGGGTCCTTAGATGTCCTCTAGAACAATCTCTGCCTTTGTTTCAGAGGAGAAAACACAGGGTCAGAGTAATGAACTAATTTTCTGAGAGTTACACAACTAGGGGGAAAGCCCAAGATTCGAACCCAGGATGTCTAGACCATGGGAGCTTTTAACGATTCATCCCAGACAGGTAAATGGCACAAGACTATGAGTCTGGGCACCTGGGTTCCAAATATCTCTTATACCAACTCATTTTGGGACTTCCTTCTCCTTCATGGGCCTCAGTTTCCCCTGTAAAAATGAGAGGATAGCACTAGATGGCCTCAAAGGTCTTTCCCAGCTCTGACCTTCCAAGTCTTTAAAGGATTTTCTCAATGGCTTAAATTTCTATTAATTACAGGCAGCTAGAGAGCCAGGCTTGGAGCTTGGCAGATTTGGGTTCAGGCGTTGGCTCTGATATACAGTGGTATGACACAGGGCAAGTCCCAGCTTCTCAGTGGAGGGGGCATTCTACAGGGCCTTTGACAACTGGAGCAGGAGGATCTCATGGCTGAGTCCTGGACCTAAAGGACAAGACAACCTGGGCTCAAAGCCTGCCTCTGGCATTACTAGCGATGTTGTTGTTCAGTCATTTCAGTCATGTCTGACTCTTCGTGACCCCATGTGGGGTTTTCTTGGCAGATACTGGACTGGTTTGCCATTTCCTTCTCTTGCTCATTTTTCAAATGAGGAAATGAGCAAACAGGGTCAAATGACTTGCCCAGGGTCACACAGCTATAGGTGTCTGAGGCTGGATTTGAACTCAGAAAGATGAGTCTTCCTGACTCCAAGCTGGGCACTCTATCCACTGAGCCACCTAGCTGCCCTTACTAAAATGAAGATAATCCCTACCTCCCAGGGCTCTTCTGAAGCTCCAGTGAGAATGCATGTAAAACACTTTGGAAACTTTAACACAGTGCAATGGAAAGAACAGTGGATCTGGAGTGAGGAAGAGCTGACTTCAAATCTGGCCTCAGATGCCATGTGACCCAGGGCAAGTCACCTAACCCGTTTGTCTCAATTTCCTCACCTATAAAATGAGGATAATAAAAGCATCTACCTTCCCAAGGCTGTAGTGAGGAAGAAATGATACATACTTATACAACACTTAGCATGGTGCTTGGCACCTAGTTAAGTGCCATATAAACGGTACTTCTTGTTGTCATGTTACAGGTGAGTTGCCAATCTGCACCAGTGGAGGGAGATTCCATGCTGGCAATTTGAGAAATTGATGAAGTCAAATTTGTGCCTCCTCCACTCCACCATGTTGATAGCCATTACTTACATTTACTTAACATTTACTCAACATATTTAATATTCACTTAACATTTTTCAATATATTTTTTAAATTAAATTTTGTTTTCACAATCTCCCTTTTCTCCATCTTATCCCCACTTCACCTTGAGAAAGCAAGAAGAAGAAAACCCCTGTGGCAAACTTCAATTGACTTTTATATCCATTAGCTTACTGCTTCCCCAAATCCCTTTTGAGAAAGAGTACAGATATCTCTCATCAGCCCCATTAACCCTTGAACCCAGATCTCCTGATTCCCAGTTCAATGGGCTTTCTAATTCTGCTCATTTAAAAGTTGCTTTCCCCACTGTTAAGCATCTCTAGAAGCCAAAATTGAAGATGCCTATGTCAGCTCCTAAAATCTGCACTCCTTCCTGGCAATCTATTCTACATACTCAGACCATTCTGTGGAATGGGCCAAGGAGTACAGAAGGTCTCCAGGTGACCCTGGACCCAAGCTTCACAGGGGAAGAAGATCCCAAGCCTCCCACCATCTATTTCAACAATCTGGCTAGCAGCTGCTGTGGGGGTGAAAAACCAACACAAGCTCAACAACAAGAATACTGCCAGCATAGGTTCTTTTGATCTGCTTTACTAAGGAAAGCAAAGTTAAGGGGTTAACAAGCTTACTTTAATCCGGCATATGAATAACATTCACTTAGTTCAGGGAAAAAGCCAGCCCCCTGAACTTCAGAGCAAAATACAAACAAATTATAAACATTGACAGACAGAACAAATACAATTCTTAGTTACCAACAGACAGACTAAATACAATTCATAGTTACCAACATCTAAGTTTAGCCCGGGAGCTCATAACAAGGGCTGGCCCAGAGTCACGCGCGCCACCATGGCTGTGGGTAAGAGTTCCGAGAAAGAGAAAGCCAACCCCTGCTTTTATATCTTTTGCAGGGTCAAGGGTAAGTTACACATGCAACTCACCCACGTGACCTGAAATCATCACAAAGAGGCGACTTAAACCCACGTGGTCTAAAAGCCTCTGATGTCACAAAGATGCCACTCAAACCCATATAAGCTAGGCCCTCCCCTGAGGCAACGAGGTCACCAAGGACTCCCAATCTAATCAAGGAAACAAAGGTCAAACGCTTCAAGGGCACTTGGTTGAACTGAGTGCTAAGAGCCCATTTTGATTGCCAACACACCATCTCCGTACCCCAAGTCTGTCCAGACCCTTTAGTTACTTTAGCTCATAGGGACCAGTCCCCTCTTCTCATAAACTGTGCTTCCTTGGATTTAAAAGCATAGCCTTCTTTCTTTGAAGAACTTCTCTTACCCCCATGTCCCTGAACCAATGGGTGTATCCCCCAAGGCTGTGCTCTTCACTCTCAGTTTAGTGCCTGGTTTATTGCCAAATGGGCCAAACAGCTAAGCTTTCATTTGGTACGGCATGGCAAGAATATTGGACTTGGAGTCAAAATCCCCACTTGGATGCTGTGTAATTTTGACACTTCAGCTTCCTTATCGGTAAAATGAGGTTAAGCCACATGAACTCTAAGGTTTCTTCCAGCTTTAAAGCTAGGATCCTATGATTTCTATTCCCATCAGAACTTCAGCTCTTCCATTTACTACTTGGGTCATTTCATCTCTGTGAACCTCAGTTTCATCATCTGTATGACCAATGGGTTGGAATAAATAACCGCTATTGGCCCATCAGCTCTAAATCCTATACTTTTACACACAGTCTCTTAAGGTGCACATCTACTCTCACAGTACTACCTACCATGGGCAAGCCATCACTTGCCTGCTCCTAGGCCACCCCATCTCTCTAGGTGTGGACCACTAGGGTTATATGTCTTTTTTAAACTTTTTTTTTTCAATTAATAAGCATTTATTTTCTCTCACTTTTACCCCTCTTATATGAGAAAAAAAATGAAAAATAAAATCTTTATAACAGATAAGCATAGATAAGTGAAACAAATTAAGCAAATTCCCTCAATGGCTATGTCCAATAATATATATCTCGTTCTGCATCTGGAGTCTATTAGTTATCTGTCAGGAGGTGGGCAACAGACTTCATTATGAGTCTGCTCTGATTCCTTTCTTAGTCCCAGAGTATGATCATCCCCAGCAGCTCCCTCCTACCGAGGTCCCTCCCTCTAATATGCTATTCAGAGTCACTTTGGTTTTCCCAGGCTTCTCTGGGCCCCACCCCTCATCCTGCACCCCGAGGCCTCCATTTCTAATTTCCTAGTACTTTAAGGCTTAGAAAACTCTTTTCTCCCTACAATCCTATGAGAGAGGGCAAGTGCTATCATCCCCGTTTTGCAGATGAAGGCACAAAAGAAATCAAGCCACTCCCTTAAAGGCAGACCAGTAGTGAGTCTTATCCCAAAGTCCAGGACTCTCTCCAGACATTGGGGTGCTGCTGAAACACAAATAATGGGGTGGGGTAGGGAATGGGATCATTCTGATAACGGTCAGTAAATATAACAATTGGGCCTGGAATGCAAGCACAGACATAGCTCCCTAACCTTCAGCACAGGGCTCAGCTTTCTAGGCAGGGGCTGGACCAGGGGAGGAAAGGCGAGACAGAACAATAGGATCCTAGATCTAGATGGAAGGGACGTCAGTTAGAGGTCTTCTAAACCAACCTTCCTCATTTTATGGCGGAAGCTAGGTGGCGCCATAACGCATAGAGCGCTGGGCTTGGAATCAGTAAGACTCATCTTCATGAGTTCCAATCTAGCCTCTGACACTAGATGTATGACTTTGGGCAAGTCACTTCACCCTGTTTGCCTCAGTTTCCCCATCTGTAAAATGAGCTGGAGAAGGAAATGGCATACCACTCCAGTGTCTCAGTCAAGAAAACCCCAAATGGCACCACAAAGAGTTGTACACAACTGAACAACAACAACAAAACCTCATTTTATAGAGGAAGAAACCAAGTCCCAGGAGGGTGATGATTTACCCAAGATCACACGGGTACTAAGTGTCAAGAGCAGGCACTGAACTGAGGTTCTTAGACTTTAAAGTCAGTGCCCACTCACTGTTCCACAATGTGGAGCCCAAATCTTCCCCAAGTCTTTAGGGTCCGGCTGAAGACCTTCCCACCAGACTCAGATCCACATTCATCTGCCTCTCCTCTGAATTCCTAATCTAAAAGTTAGCACTGACTTTGAGGTTGTTTGCTTCCTCTCCTAGAACTGTGCAACCCTCCTTGAATCATTTAACCTTTATTTGTTCAGTTTCCTCATCTCTTATCTAGAGATAACCACAGCACCTCCCTCCCAGGGTTGTTGTGAAGGCTCATAATTGTAAAACACTTAGCACGGTGGCTGACGTGTTTAAGCGCTAGAGGTCACAATTGTTCAGTTGTTTGTCAGTCACGTCATGTTCTTTGTGACCCCATTTAGGGTTTTCTTGTAACTCACCCAGGTCACCCAGCTAGGAAGTGTCTGAGGTCAGATTTGAACTCATGTCTTCCTGACTCCAGGCCCAGTGCTCTATCCACTGCACCACCTAGCTGTCACTAGCACTATATAATATATATGTGTGTATATATTATATATATATATATATATATATACAAACATATATACATATATATTATAGCTGGATTGGAACGATATACTAGTGAATTTTCCAGAAGAGGGGAAACTGAGTCCCAGAGAAGGGAAAACAATACAATGACTGAGCCTCAGAGCCCCTACTCATACACCAGAATCTTGACTCCTCTTACTATTCTCCTCTTCCTCTTACCCCATTCAGACTTGCTGATTGGCTGCTATCAATTATGGAGCTGTCCAAAGACCTCCCTACATAAGGAGGATCTGTTCCCCTTCCTGGACTCAGAGTCACTTCATTCAGGGCCTTCAAGAATCTAAACCCGCTCTGAGGCTCAGAGAGAAGTGAGATACCCAATAACACATAGCAAAATAGTGTGGTATAGTGGTTAAGGCACTGGACTTCTAATCTGGAAATCCTGAGTTCAAATCCCACCTCAGATCTTTACTATCTGTGTAATCTCTGGGAAGCCCCTTAACTCCTTTTGCCTTTGCAAAATTAGTAAGCTGAACTCAGTGGCCTCTAAGGTCCCCATGTGTTCTGATCCAATGATTCTTTTTGTCTTTATTTGTATTGACAGGGCTTAGCACACACACTACCTCACACCTAGTAAGTCCTTGATAAATACTTGCTTGTTCTTGGCTGACTGAGCTAAGTAGAGGCTGGATTAGAATCCAGGTCTTTGGTTCCAAATTCCTACACCTTTTTACTACGCATCAGCTGCCTCTTCCTCCCCCCACCCCACCCCCCCACCCACCCAAAGTATATCTCGCTGACTGAGCCATCTTCCCATAAATAATTCAGAAAGGCATTTTCGAGTACAAACTGCTTTCAAATGAGGCTGTTACTCAGGACAGCAGAGACATTAAAAATTAACAGCAAAAAGGTTATTAAACACACACCCTGGACTCACAAAGCAGCAGCTGCTGAAGCAGCAAGAGCAGGCTGCCGGGGGAGTACCTTCATCAGTGCGCAACGTGCACTCATGAAAATGAGTCTTCCTGATTTCAAGTGGATGGGGCTAGAACCCAGAGAAGGGCCTACCCCGAGCCTGGCTCTCAGCAGATGCTCCCGTGGAAGCAGCTGGAACTTCCTGAGCCCCAGCAGACAGCCAGACCTGCAACTTGATAACCATTCTCCGTTCACTTGGGAGTGGGTGCTTTCAGGCCTGTATGTGATCTTGGGCAAGCCACCTACCAGCTCTGGGCTTCAATTTCCCCATTTGTAAAATGAAAGGTATTATGCCTTGGCCCAGAGAAAAAAAATTAGAAAATGTGCCTCCTCTCCCCGGTGGCAGTAGTTGTGTGGGGAGGGAGGGTCTAGGACGACTTGCTTTCTTTCTTTTTGTGACAAGCAATATCTTGCTTCTTAGGTAGGATGGAAATACTCCAACATCAAAGTGATGTAAAAACCAAACATAAATTATTTTTAAAAATAATAAGGATGGATTAGCCTGATGCCCCTTCTCTAAATGTCAGGTTCCTCATCTATAAAATGCAGGGGTTAGATCAGGAACCTCTGAGGTTCCCCCTCACCAAGCTCTAGAATTAGGAGCTTCTGAATATGATCCTACCTACTCCTATTGTACCTTCTACCCTTTCTGTGAAAGCTTCAAAATCTCTCTGTATCATTCCACTCAACCCTCATCATCCCATTACTTCTTTCAGTACCCAGTGTGCAAAGCACACCTTACATGTATAATTCCTCTTGATCCACATAACAACCCTGGGAGGTAGGTGCCACTGATATCCCCATTTTACAGATGAGGAAATTGAAGTAGAGGTTAAGTGCCTTGCCCAGGGTCACTCTCTTAGTACGTGTCTGAGGCTGGATTTGAAGTTAGGTCTTCCTGACTTCAGGTCCAGCAGCTCTGGGCACTATGGTGCCCCCTAGCTTCCTAATTGGCAACAGGCTGGAGCATAGAGTGCCTGCCTCAAGTTACATTTACTGTTTTTTTGAGGTCTTCTAGTTCAAATTTGCCTCTATGAAATAGGGGAGAGACAGATTTGGGCTAGATGGCCTCAAGATATTCCTCCCATGCCAAGTCAACAAGCATTGATTAAGGGTTTCTCATATACCAAGCATTGTACTAAGTTCTGGGCTTACAAAAAAAGAAGCAAAGGATGGCTCCTGCCCTCCAGAAGCTTACAATCTAATGGGAGAGATAATGTGCAAAAAATATAGTATACAAAGCAAGTGATATATGGGATAAATAGAGAATAATTAAAAGGCACTACAATTAATGGTCAGTCAAAGACTCCTCTTCCCTACCCCTCAATCCCCAGTGGCAATGACCACTCAGAGGACAGAAGAACTAACAGAGATGAACAAAGAAGCCAACCAGAGAGGCATTTTGCCAGCGCTGGTCACAGGTTCTTCTTGTCCCATGGAAACTACATATCAGGTGTCCATTGGGTGGGGGAAGGGTGCCTTCTACCCCTGGAGCAAGGTTTGCCTCCCCAGTCAGACATATACTCTCCTCCCCAGCCACTCTACTCAAATGGTTCCCCTTTGCCTAGAATGCCCTTCCTTCTCCTCACCTCCTGGAGAAATCCTAACTTCCTTCAAAGTCTACTTCTTCAAGGAACTCTTCCCCAACAAGCCTTAATTTCTCCTCCAAGTTCCTTCAGTCCTGACTATCTGCACCTCTCATTTAGCCCCTGTCACAGGGAGCATCCTGTCCCATTTCAGACTGCTGTTGTACAGTGATCAGCTCTTGTATTGTTACCTAAATGGTGAAGTGGACAGATTTGGATTCAGGAAGACCTGAGTTCAAATGTGACCTCAGACACTTACTAATTGTGTGACCTTGGGCAAGTCACTTAACCTTGTTTGCCTCAGTTTCCTCATCTGTAAAATGGTTTAGAGACAGGGGATCTGAGTTTGAACTCTGGCTGTGTCAATACCATTGTGGTCTTGGTCAAACTTGCTGGGCCTCAATTTCCCCATTGGTAAAATGAAGGGGTTTAATTGTATGAGCCCTAACATCCCTTCCAGCTCTGAGTCCCTGATCCAACAAGTTTTAATGAACAGGGTTACTGAAGAACCGCGCCCCCACCCTCAACCCCCATTCAAGGTAGGACCCAGCTAGCCATGAGAGTAGTACCATGGACAGAGCTAGGCAGTCACCAGTCCATTTTAAAGCTATGCAGTCCCCAGGCTGGTAGCTGATATTGAGAAAGAAGATGGGAGGGGGAAGGGATAGAAGGGAGCAGCTTCCAGCCGAATCAATCTCCTTGTAGATTATAGCTAAAGTCTAATCCCTCTGCTGCTGGCTGGGCTGATTCAATTTGTATAACTTTCCATATAATAACATGGTAATGAGGGTTGGGCTCTGGGCTCAGCCAGGGTACCACTAAGAGACCTAGTGAAACTGACTGGGGGCCAGGACAAAAGATCTGGCTTTCACTAGCACAAAGTTCCCCATCCCAACTCCAGCCAGAGGAGAAATCCCGGAGACAATCAGACTCACTAGGATCAAATCCCAGAATCGTAGAAAGTCACTTAAAGAAATCGTCCAAATACCCTCCTTCTATAGATGCTACATTAGAGGACCCCACCCAGAAGGTGAGCTGGCTGGCTTAAAGGGCGCTGGACTTGGAGTCTAGAAAACCTGGACTCAAATTTCCCCTCTGACACTAGTCAGAGACACAAAGTCTCCATGCCTCAATTTCCCCATCTGAAAAATGGGGGTGATAATACCTGCTTCTTGAATCATGAGAGGTAGCTTATCATGTAGCCAGGAAAATCTGGGTTCAAGCCTTCTTTCTGTTATGCTGTCTGAATGCTCTAAGAGACTTTTAAAGACTCTAAACTGTTATCTCTTTACTAATGCAGGTGCTGGCTTACATTGGGAGAGGGAGAGTTTCTTCATCTGGGAGTTTCCTAAGCCAATGGAATCACGGATCTAGTCACTATTCCTGTTTCTACACACTTCATCTGCTGCAGGTGAGGCTCAGATATGCACTTCCCAAATTTTACATGGCTATAAAAATGTCAGGTATTATTCGATGGAATGTAAGCTCCTTGAGGACAGGTATGGGTAGGTTCTTGGTCTTTGTAGCCTCAGCATCTAGCACATGGCACACCATAAGCACTTAGTAGATGTTTGTAAAATTGAATGAGAAATAGATGGTCCAGAATGTGTGCCCAAATCTTTTGGGATTTAGTTCATCCCTTTCTATTCTAAGGGTTCTTCACCTCTTTCTGGATCATGGACCCTTGGATGGTCTTGGGAAACCTATGGACTAATGCTCAGAATTAAGGGTTTCAGATTTAAGGGGTTTCCCCAAAACTCTAGGTGAGGATAGTGTGCCCAAGGAGAGAGCGAGGAGAGGATTAAGGCAGGGCAAGATGCACAGTGGGTCCAGGGACAAGGGAGAGACTACCAGAATTATTTCGTGACTCCAAAGAATAGGAATGCACTCTCATGTCTGAATGTGAAACAGGTTGCAAAGTGATAGGCATTCACTAGGAGAGAAGGAGATGCAGTATAAGGAACAATTATAAAGAACAAAGACCTTGATATATAGACATAATTTTTTCCCTACCCAAGTTCACAAATCTATCGATGGACCCCATTGGGGGGTGTCTATGAACCTCAGGCCAAGAACCCCTGCAAGCTTCTGATTCCTCCATAGAGCTACCCAACCAGGGCTAGAATATCCTGGACCAAGGTTGAAGGAGTTTCTATAGGGCACTCTACTTTCAATTCTCTCCTTATAGCTGGACCTTCACCCATAAATTTGGAGAAAGTCCTCAAGCTGCACCAATCTATTTCTGCAGACAAGAGTACACATGTAGGACAAACAAAGCTTTCTCAGGAGCCCAAGCCTGTTTTTGGGCCCCAATATGAGCTCAATCCTTTCACTGTCCCCCAGAAAGGAGCCAGGGCTTTCTTGCAGCCTATACCATGGAGACTCTAGCCTTAACCTTCTGTCTGTAGCTCAGCAATTTCATTTTCTACACAAAGCTTATTGGTGGTCAAGATAAAACTCAGAATGTTGACTCAAGGAAGGAAGGTGGGGAGGGAGAAGAAGCCACATATATTGGTTAGGGGGAAAATGACCATTTATTGGAGGCTAGGAGAAAAAATCTTATTTGTGAAAAATATATTGGAAACCACAAACCATATCGAAATGCTCCCAGTAAGGCTAGGATAAACCCAGGGATTATATTCACCAAGGTGATCAGGAATTCTCTCTGGGGAAATCTGCTCTGAAGAAGGTCCAAAGTTCAGCAAGTAGAAATTGTCATTGGAAAAAACCCAGCTGGTCTAAAAGGTGCCCCAGGCCAGGTCAGAGGAGGGACAAGCACTCCAGGGGCATGTGGTCCCAGGATCCTTCTTTGGAGAAACTCAGCCTTTCCCTTCCACTCCCCACCCAAAGCTATGTTTTTCCCTTGGGATGCTGAGACTCAGTTTCCTTTTATGTGAAAAGAGGGGGATTGGACTAGGTGACTTTTAAGGTTCTTTCTAGTTCTAAGTCTTTGATCCCATGACAGATGCTGACCCAGTTACATATGTGAGTTGAAGGCCATCTAGAACAGAAGGGAAGGAAATAAGCACTTATTAAACCCCTAGTATGTACCAGGCACTGTGCTAAGCACTTTATAAGTGCATTTGATCCTCACTACAACCCTGGGAGGTAGGTGCTAATATTATTCCCATTTTACTGTTGAGGAAACTGAGTCAGAGATGAATTGAGTTGCCCAGGGTCACAATCAAGAAGTGTGTCTGAGGCTGGATTTGAACTCAGGTCTTCCTGACTCCAAGCCCAGGGCTCTATCCACTGTGCCACCTAAATGCCTAATTTAGGCTGCAAACCCAGAGATTCCACTAAACTGAATTTTACCTAAACCCCAGAGTGAGAACAATGTGCCCAAGGAGAGGGTGGAAAGAAGGCTAAGGCAGGATAAGATGGACAATGGGTCCAGAGACAGGAGAGAGAGTACCAAGATTGGTTAATGGCTCCAGAGAATGTGAATCTATTCCCACATCTGAACATGGACCAAATGTCTGTCTGGCTGAAAGGGACAGATGTTTACTAGGACTCAGTGAAACAGAGCAGAAGAAGCAATGGGTTGGACAATGTAGGTTCAAATCCCATCTTAGACACGCAATCCCTGTGTGACCTTGGAAATGCCTCAGTTTCCTCATCTATAAAATAAACTGTTGGGCTGCATGGCCTTTGAGGTCCCTCCCAGCCCTGGATCTTAAGGCAGCTAGATGTTACAGTGGATAGATTTGGAGGCAGGAAGACCTGAGTTCAAAACCTCTCTCAGCTATGTGTGACCTGGGGCAATCAATTAACCTCTGCCTGCCTCAACTTCCTTAACTATAAATTGGGGAAAAAAATGGCACCTACCTCCCAGGGTTGTTGTAGGCATCAAATGAAATAATACTTGTAAACTGCTTTGTCAATTTTAAAGCATTATATAAAACCTTATCATCACCATCATTATCATTGTCATTACTATCATGAGACCATGAGCACCCAGATACCAGAAATCCTTAGTCAATGCTGTCCCTAACCTCAATTCTGGGGATCTGACATTCTCCAATACCCCACACACTCTAGGAATATGAAACAATGACATGTGAATCCTCAAGGTTTTAAATCAAATGTGTTGAACACTTCATAAACCCTAAGGTGCTGTCCCAAGGTTAGCTATCATTACTTTGTGCTAAAGTACAAAGTTTTTTGTACTGTTTTGTACTCAAGTACAAAGTACCTGTACCATTAAGCCCAAGGAGGTTAGGTTTTCCCCTTCTTACCAAGCTGGCCTAGTCTCCACTTCGGGGAAACCACGATGCTCCCTCCGACCCAGAGAAACTCCTTTGCCAAGCAGGCCACTGTCCCCTTGTTTTGGAGTGAGGGAGACTTGCCAAGAGCCATGACAGGAAGGTAGAAGACTTCACCTCTCCCAGCCAGGCCAAAGTGATGGGAGATCAGTCACCAGGTCACTGAGGCGAGGGAAGACCAAAAGGATGTGACAGCAGGTGTACCATCTTGCCACCTTCCCCCTGGAACTGCCCCAAACCATCCTTGCTCTTACTCAGACTTGAGGCTTGAGTCCCCCAGTCAAAGGCCACCATGCTTCCTAAAGACTCCATAAAGCCTCCAACATTTTCTTAAAAGAAACCTTAGCATCTGTCTCAGCACTTAGATGAGAGGTCCCAGGTCAGACAGCTTCATTTCTGTTCCTCCTCCTATAAAATACTGCTCCCATCTGTACCAGGTTACTGAAGGTCACTGGCATTACCCAAAAGAAGCAGACAGTGGAACAAGTGTCCTGGATACTTCAGAGCCTCCCTAGAGTCTGCCCCAAAGGTTTTCTTATCCTCTTCTGCCCTTGCACTCCACTGCCAGGTTAGGGCTCCAGGTCCCAGCTGCTTCCCCCCAATACTGTCTCTACTCTTGGCGGATGGGAGAGCTCCCTTCATCCCATCAGCTTCCCATGTCTGCTGGACTTCCTTTTCCTGATGCCAAAGCCTATCAGAGTCCTCTTCCCATTGCTGAAGTGGGTCAGGAAGAAAGAGCACAGCCCAAAGAAACAGCCAAAGCCCTCTAGTTGATCACAATTGCCTGGTCCAGTGAAGGAGTACACATGGGAGCTCCCTCCCACCCCCTCCTGACCCATGTTTAACCAAAATCCCAAATCCTCCTACATGCTAATCCTTAACTCTGGCTCCGGCCCCAGCCTGTCAGAGGATTTAGGCTGTGGAAAGTCTGGTTGAGGAAATCAGGAAGAGAAAAAGGAAGGTCAAGGATCCTTCTTCCTTCCCAATACCCCATGGCTCCAGTGTCTCCAAGTCCAGGGAACAGGACATGGGTGCCCATGGTTCACACATGCAAAGTACCTGCAACAGAGAGTCCAAAGACCTGGGTTGCAGTGCCCAGTTTGGCTTCTCACTAGCTGTATGTGTTTGGCTCAAGCCTCTTCCTTTATCCAGGTCTCAGTTTTCTGTTCTGCAAAATGGGAGGTTTCATCAAAGTGGTCTCTAAAGTCTCTTCCTAGTCTGATATGGCATGTTGTGAAAGCCTTGTAGTTTGTTTTGGTAAACTTGCTCTCCACTTTGAGAGGCTGCCCCCACATAGACAGACACAGGCTACCCCTAACCAACTTTTTTCTGCCCTCACCCTTCAATCTACTTTTCTGCTTGGGTAATGCCCTCACTAACTCCCTTTTTCTTTGTCAAAATCTAGAGTAACTCCTGAGGAATGCAGACAATTGACTCGTTCAGTCTAAAAGTGGGAATAATGAATTCAGTCCAAACTGGGCTTCATGCCTCATTTCTTTCAGCAGATTTTCACTAATAACAAAGGACAATGGCCTAGGGCAGGTGTTCTTAACCTTTTGTGCATCATGGAGCCCTTTGGCAATCTGGTGAAGCCTATGATCCCATTTGTGAGATAATAATTTCGAATGCACAAAATAAAATATATATGATTACAAAGAAGATTGATTATAATGGAAATAAAGATGACATCTTCCCATCCAAGTTCATGGACCCATTGGAATTTATGCCTAGACCCCAGGTTAAGACTCCTTAGACTAGCAATTCCCTTCTCCACCTCCTCTCCTCTTCACCTCTTCCATACTCACAGGTGTCACACAGCAGATACTCAAAGCCTCAATGGTGGTACTTACAGAGCCTAGATAAAATCTGCCACATTTTCTTACTCCCTGAGAGTGGTACAATACAGCCTCCTTCTGCCTTGGAACTGGCAGCAACAGGGCCAGGATGGGGAGAAGCAGAGGAGTCAGGTCCATGGCCCCCAGGGGCTTCCACCTGCTCCATTCCAACCCTGACTAGCAAGACATCAAGGTTGGAGGCAGGGAGTCACCCAGTCATGCCCTACCCCTCAAAAAACAGCTCCCACCCTGGATGTTGGGCTCTTCCAGGCTGGTCACTAAGATCAACAGGCCTCCTCGGGTGAATTGTCTGACCACCCCTTCACTCCCTCCCCCAGCTCAGAGAGAGAAGTCCTGGAGACTTCAACCCCAACTCAGTGACCTTTTTCCCACCCCCAGGCTGGACTATGCATTCTGAGTCCTAGAGTCTTCTGGGCAGGGTGGGTGGAAGAATTCCAGCAGACCAAACCCTGAGAGATACTGCCAGCCGCTTCTACCAGCAAAAAGACAAGATGCCAACCTCACTCTCTGCCTTTCAAGTTCCAAACCTGGGCATAGGCAGAAAGGCTAGGAAATGCCTCTGGTGAATAATTGGGAAGGTCTTTACCCTTTTTCCCATGAGCCAAAACTTATTACAGTTGAGAACTCCATCCCCCATACACAGTGGATCCCAAATCAGGCTAGAACCAGGGGCCAAAATGAGGATTAATGAATGCCTTACTAGTGGGTGTTCAAATTCACAAGGACAAGACTTTTGTCTCTGTTGCCCTTGTACCAGCACAGTGCCTGGCATCTGGTGGGTGATTAATAAATGCTTATCG
This sequence comes from Trichosurus vulpecula, assembly GCF_011100635.1. Lineage (NCBI taxonomy): Eukaryota > Metazoa > Chordata > Mammalia > Diprotodontia > Phalangeridae > Trichosurus > Trichosurus vulpecula. Next base: position 30,613,976 of record NC_050574.1, read on the forward strand.
ATTAACTAATCAATAGCAGTTCATCTGAAAAGGGTCTGAGAGTTTGGGTGAACTGTAAGTCAACTGTAAAAGTCAATAAGAATCAACAGTAGGAATGGCTTGAATAATTTGTGGTATATGAATGTAATGGAATACTATTGTGCTATAAGAAATGAGGAAGATACGGACTTCATAATAAGCTGGAAAAACCCACGTGATATAATGCTGAGTGAGCGGAGCAGAACTAGGAGAACATTATACACAACCACAGACATATGGATTCTGTGATGACTAACCCTGTGGACTTAGCTCTTCTCAGCAATACAAGGTTCAAAGACAACTCCAAAGGACTCATGATGGAGAGAGCTAGCTACATCCAGAGAAAGAACTATGAAGTATGAATGCAGATTGAGGCATGCTGTTTGCTCTCCTTTTTTTTCCCTTTGTTTTTTTCTCTTTTGTTTGTTTTTGGTCTTTTTGGTTTTGTTTCTTCTTCTCATGATTCATTCCATTGGTGATAATTCTTCTTTACAACTTGACTATTGTGTAAATAAGTTCAATGTGAAGTTATATGTAGAAGATATATCGGATTCCATGCCATCTTGGGGAGGGGGGGAAGGGGGAAGAAGAAAATCTAGAACTCAGGATCATGCGGAACTGAGTGTTGTAAACTAAAAATAAAAAATCTCAATAATAAAAAAGAATCAACACTATATGACAGCTGAGAGAGTTTCTGTGACCTTGCACTGCAGTGTTTCCAGTAATAAGAGCACATAGTCCGGTGGTCTTCTGCCCCAGGCAGACCACCCCCAGAGCATTGTGTTCAGCTCTGGGTACCACATTGATAAGCTGGAGAGCATACAGAGGAGGGCACCTAGGATGCGATCCAATTTGATTCAAGAGTACTTATTAAGCACATGGTAGGTAAGGGGCTAGGTAGGCTCTGGAAATACAATGGCAAAAATAAAACATTCCTAGCCCTCAAGAAGCTTACATTTCTACTATGGGAAAACAATGTAAACACTGACAAGTCAATTCAAAATATAAAGTAAAATTCACGAGGTCTGACATTTTGAATTTACTTCTGTTATAATCATGTCTCAGTGATAGGTATTAGGAATTAGGAATGTTTCCTCTGGAAAAGATTCAAGGGAAGATATGATAGCTATCTTCAAGTATCTTAAAGGCTATTATATGGAAGGGGGATTAAGACTTGTTCTACATGGCTTCTGAGGGCAGAACCAGGTACAGTGGGTGGAAATCAAAGAGGTAAACTTGGGTTTATGTAGGAGAAATACCCTAACAATTAAAGATGTCCAAAAGACAAATGGACTCAGGAAGTGGTGTGCTCCTCTTCACTGGAGATCTTCAAATAAAGGCAGGACAGCCACTTGTCTAGGATGCTGGAGGATTTCTATAAGAGATTACTATTCAGGTATAGGTTGGACTGGTTGGACTGAGAGGTTCCTTCTTATTCAGTCTAAGAGCATCCTTGACCAGTTCTGTCCTGAAGCAAATGATCATTGGTCTCCTGGAGACATTTCTGGGGAGCACTTTGACCAGTAAGTTTAGGGAGCGGCCTAATCTATATTAGCCTTCTTGGAGATCAAGTACAAATTGGGAATGTGGAGGAGAGGAACTTAAATCCCAAGGGGGAATCTGATTCTAGAAGAACTGGAAGGGAGGATGGACATCTTTGTTTATTGTAGGATTTAGAACTAGGTTCTTTGATTCTTATTATCCATGAGACCCAAGACCAGGGGTTGGGAACCTGCTGCCTCGAGGTCACATGTGGCCTCAAGGCCACAGGTCCCCCACCCCTGCCCTAGACAATAGGTTTACTCTCTCTGATCCTCACTTTCCTCATCTGAAAAGTAGGGATAATGGTACCTACACTACCTACTAAACTTCATAAGGTTATGAGCAAAGTCCTTTGTACACCTCCAGTGGCTCCTTATCAGCTTCAGGATCAAATATAAAGTCCTCTATTTGACATTCAAAGCCCTTTGTAACCTAGCTCCCTCCTCCCTTTTCACTCTTCTACCATCCTACACCTCCTTTCCCCACCCATGTACCTTTGATCCAGTGATCCTGGCTTCCTTCCTGGCTCACAATCAAGACACTATCTCTGGGCTCCAGGCACTTTCTCTGGCTATCCCCCATGTTTCTCCATGTCCCCAGTGCCTGGAATTCTTTCCCTCCTCATCTCCACCTCCTGGTTTCCCTGGCTCTCTTCAAATACCAAATCTTACCTTCTACAGGAAGCCTTTTCAAATCCCACTTAATTCTAGTGCCTTACCTCTCCTAATTATTTCCTAATTACACATATATACATATATATGGGTGTGTATACATATAGTGTGTATATATTTGTGTATACACACACACACACACATATGGAGAGAGAGAGAGAGAGCTTGCTTGCACATATTTGTTTGCATGTTGTATTTTCCATCAACTGTGAGCTCCTTGAGGGTAGGGTCTGTCTTTTGCCTTTCTTTGTATCCCCAGTTTAACACAATGCCTTGCACATAGTAGATGCTTAACAAATGCCTACTAACTGATTTTAATAAACTATAGCAATATGTGAGATTATTATTACGTATACTTAAGTAAGTCAGATCTCTTCTCCATGGGTTCTCACTCCACTGGTCCCCATTCTATCTTCTCTACCTCTTCTCATTTCGTAGGTTTCCAGAGCCAAACCATTCATCACCCTCTGACAAAGCAATTCAACAGTTCCCTGAACTTAGAGGATCTGGTCTGATAATTATAGACCATGAGATCCTGGAGGGTAGAGACTATTCCACTTGTGTCTCCATATCCTAGTTCATTGCCAGGTACACAGGAGATACTTAAATGCACTTTAATTGATTAATTATGCCAAAGTGACCAAAAATCAATCACTTTCTGTCCTTGGCCCTCTGGAAAAGGAAGGTTTGGTCTAGAAAATATCTAAGGCCCTTCCCACTTCAAATCAATCTGATGGTGGTTCTGGGATGACAGACCAGCAGTCTGCTGCTAATTGATGTTTGATGACTTTCCAGCTTGGGGGATCTCTCAATGCTTGTGTACCAATGGCACAGTCCTTGAGAGTAAGGGTCTCCAAATCATGGCGGATGATGAAGGAAAGCTCTAATGAAAAGTGGGTCTCCCAATCATGGCAGATGATGGAGGAAAACTGGAATGAAAAATATGTCTCCCAATCATGGCAGATGATGGAGGAAAACTGGAATGAAAAATATGTCTCCCAATCATGGCAGATGATGGAGGAAAACTGGAATGAAAAATAGGTCTCCAAATCATGGCAGATGATGGAGGAAAGCTCTAATGAAAAGTGGGTCTCCAAATCATGGCAGATAATGGAGGAAAGCTCTAATGAAAAATGGGTCTCCAAATCATGGCAGATAATGGAGGAAAGCTCTAATGAAAAATGGGTCTCCAAATCAAGGCAGATGATGGAGGAAAGCTCTAATGAAAAATGGGTCTCCAAATCAAGGCAGATGATGGAGGAAAGCTCTAATGAAAAATGGGTCTCCAAATCATGGCAGATAATGGAGGAAAGCTCTAATGAAAAATGGGTCTCCAAATCATGGCAGATAATGGAGGAAAGCTCTAATGAAAAATGGGTCTCCAAATCAAGGCAGATGATGGAGGAAAGCTCTAATGAAAAATGGGTCTCCAAATCAAGGCAGATGATGGAGGAAAGCTCTAATGAAAAATGGGTCTCCAAATCATGGCAGATGATGGAGGAAAGCTCTAGTGAAAAGTGGTGTTTCAGGCACTGTCGATGCAAAGACAAAAAAGTTCCTGCCTTCAAAGAGCTTACATTCAGATAAGAGCAGAGAGCATGAGTAACATATAGATAGCCATAAAATAAATATAAGGTAAATTAGGGGGAAAGCGACACTAGCAGCTGGGGGAAGCAGAGAGGAGTTTGTATAGGAAGTTCTTCTGGAACTGAGTCTTGAAGGATGCTCAGGACTCATAGAGGGAAAAGGTAAGAGTGAGAGCATTCCAGGTGTGGAATACAAATAGTGTGATAAATGAGTCTTCCATGGTGTGACACATCCTCTGAGAGAGAACATTCAAGAGATATTTGGGGTAGGTGTACATTGATTAGGAAATGGCTAGCCATATTGTGTCACATGAATGCTAGAGCATTCAAGAGATTAAATAACTGATGTCATTGGTCTTCTTTGAGAACAAAGGACCACCACCAACAACAACAACTTACACAGGGTCATTCAGCCAATGAGTCAAAGAGGAGACTCTGCCATTCTTGGTTTTAAGGTTATCTACTATGTCCCACAGTCTCTTACTGAGGGGATATAATATATAAACAGGTAAGAATATATAAGATGTTTTTCAGAGAGAAAGTGCATTCACCATTAGGGAGATCACAAATGTTTTCCCAAAGAAGGGGGAACCTGAGTTGAACTCAGAAAAAAGCTAGGGATTCCAAGGAGGGAGGGCTTTCCAGGCTTGGGGGGAACAGACCAGGCAAGGGCACAGATGGCACATTGAGCTTGGGAGAATGTCATTTTGGCCAGTTGGACTGGGATAGTGAAGAAGAATAAACCTGGAATGGTAGGCTAGTAAATCAATCTATGAAAGTCTATAGTAACAGGAATTTTCCTGGTTCCTTCTCCTTTCTAGGAATGACAGATACAAAAACCCCTCCCAGAGGTTCAAATTCCCCTGAACCATGGCTAGGGGTGAATAGAAACAAGATGCTCGGCCACATGCCAACTGCCTGGCATTTCACTCATTGTGAAGAACATGTTCAATGCCAGTTTTCCAATCATAGCTCTACACTGTCTGAGGCTGTTGGACATTTCCAGGTTTTCTCAAGGGAACCGTGCCAATTTCTGTCTCTTTACAACAGACTCTTGACTTAATCATGCTCAGAACATAGACAAGAGGACGAATGGACTTCCTGAGGGGAGGGAGGGAAGGAGGTGGAGAGAGACAGGAGACAGGAGAGAGACAGGAGAGTGTATGCTCAGGGGAGTAAGCTGCCTCAAGGCATGTGGGACCTTCTGGAACCAGCAGCTGACCCTGATGATACCAGACTGTTAGAAGATGTGTTCAGCCTGCTGCCACAGCTGGTATTTCTGGTTAGGAAGCAAAATAATATAGTGGGCACTAGAGTACATTTGAGAAGGCCTGGGTTCGAGTCCCAATTCCATTACTTCCTAGGAAAACAGAAAAAACAGTAGAAATAAGATCTGAGCTAAAATCCCAGTTCTTACCCTTCCTGCCTGTGTGACCTTGGGCAAGTCACTTCCTCTCTGGTCCTCAGTTTCCTTTTCTGTAAAATGAGGGGTTTTGACTAGATGGCCTTCCTATTCTAAATCTACAACCCTCATTGTGGGTCCTCAAACCAATCACTTCACCTGGCTGGGTCTCAGCCTCCTTAATCATAAAATAAGGGGAAGGGTCAATCCCTAAGATACTTTGCTCCTCTAACCTTCCTTCTCCTCCCCTCAAAGGCCAGAATCAAGAAGGATGGACAGTACTGACAGACAAATCTCAGCCTGATAGAATGAGAATTTCTAGCAGTCAGAGCTGTCTAAAAAGTAGAATATGCTGCCTTAGGAGTAGTAAGTTCCCCATCACTCAAAGTATTCCAGTAGAAGTTCGATGATCACTTTTCATGGATATTATAGTGGTTATTGCTATACAGATACAGGGTAGGCTAAATGACCTTTGAGATCTTTTTCAACTCAGATTCAAACTGGCACAGTATCAGGTATACAGAAGATGATTAATAAATGCTTGATCATAAGAATCTAAATCTAGGACTGAAAAAGGACCTCAGAGGCCATCTAGTTCAACCCCTTTATTTTACAAATAAAAAAACTGATATCCATGAGACATGACCAAGATCCTACAGATAGCTAGTGGCAAAGGGAGAATTTGAACCCAGGTGCCTGGACTCCAGAGACAATACTTTTTCTAATATCCTGTTGATCGACTGAATTCAATTCAAGTACCAACTGTGTGTCAGGTTGGCACTGAGCAATCAAAAGGCCAAAAGCCCCTGATGAGTTTATAATCTAATGGATTCTAGGATATGATCCTATGAACATCTGTCCAGATAGTGAGGCTAATTAATGTAAACCTTGCATCTCCACCACCTAGCATGGGGCTCTGAATACAGTAGGAGCTTAATATATGTTCGTTGATTGATCGATGCCCCAGAAAAGCTAGGAGCCAGCGTGGGTTTGAGGAGACAGCATGTGAATGCCAGGAATAACTCCACTCATTTTTGGAGACAGGGCCAAGAATAATGAACACCCGACTGGTTTCCATTTAATCACTTAGACGAGGAGCACTGAAACCCAATTAGCTGCCCCTCGCCAAACACCCACCTTCTCGTTTATTTATTTTTAAAACCAGCCAGCCTTACATTTTCTGCCATAGAATTGAATTAGCAAACCACTGAGCTTTAGTACGAAGGAAAATGAATCCTGTACATCTCCCAGAGAGACAAGAGGCCAGTCTCTCCTGATGGGCAAACAGCCTTGATGGAACCAAAGCCGGCAGTCGAAGAGTGATGGTGGGCCGTTACAGCACTGTGTGAAGCCTGTCACCCAGAGAGGAGATTATTAATAGGGTCAGAAAATGCTATTCCTCTAAGAAGTAGGAAACACAAAACAACAGTACCACCAACACACAACCAATTAAAATTCACTTTGAAAAGACGGTAACTTGGTCAAGACAATCAAAAGCTTCAGAAGAACCAGGGCAAGAAAGATGATGTGGTAAGTGTCTCTTAACCCCTCCTGCTTAAATCCAGAGAACGATTTGCCAAAAACAGAGCTTTGCTAAAGGAACAAAATTCTCCCATTCCCTCACCTTCACTTGGGTCAGCTAAGGTCTGAATCCCATGCTTGAGGTTTCAGCCTAATTCAATGTGTATAACTTTGTACTTACAAAGTGATCTATGTACTCTTAGCCCCCTACCCATGAATAGATCAACTAATAGAGGACAGGCACTCTTTCATTTTTTTTTCCTATGGACCTAAGAGGTACTTTTAGGGCAGCTAAGTGTAGATAGAGTGCCCAGCCTGGAGTCAAGAAGACTCATCTTCTTGAGTTCAAAACTAACCTCAGACACTTACTAGCTGTGTGATCCTGGAGAAGTTTCCTGAGCTGTAAAATGAGAAGAAAAGGGCAAAGCACTCTTTGCCAAGAAAATCCCAAATGGGGTCATGAAGAGTCAGATACAACTGAAAGAAGTGAACAACAACAACAGCAAGGACTTAATAAACATTTAATTTGAAGTCCCTACTGTGTCGGGCTCTAGGGATATGAAGATTTTAAAAAATGAAACCATTCTTGCCTCTCAAAACTCAACATGTCCAAAACCAAACTCATTATCTTTTCCCGCAAAGCCATCCCTCTTCCAAGTTTCTCCAACCCTCAAAGCCATCCCGCTTCCAAGTTTCTCCATCCCTCAAAGCCATCCTTCTTCCAAGTTTCTCCATCACCATTATGGCACCTCTATTCTTCCAGTCACCTAGGTCCATGAGGACCATCTTTGACTCCTCCCTCTCACTCATCCAATCAGTTGCCAAGTCTTGTCAAGTTAACCTCTAGCGTCTCTCCCCTCCCCTCCACTCATTTTCTAATCTTCTTCTGCTTGCCTTGACTACACAAACTCTCCTCTTCTTCATCACTAGGTTATTTTCTATTCTTCACAAGGATGATGTCCTATGTCTCATTTCTGTGCCTTTCCATTGGCAAGGCACAGTCGGCTCCTGTGGCTCCCAATTGCTTCCAGGATCAGAAATAAAATCATACTGGTTATTAAAAGCCCTTCAGAATATGGCTCCAACTCACCTTCCCAGGCACAATACTTTCCTTCACATGCTATGTTCTAGCCAGCCTGGCTTTCTTGTCCTTCACACACATGCAACATTTCATCTTTAGGCTCCATGTCTTTGCACATCCATGAAAAGACTCCCCTCCTCATTGGCGAATTTTAGACCTCCAATTTACCTTCAAAGAAGAGCTCAAATTCCTGCTCCTTCATGAGGTGATCTAAACCATCCCCAACTAAGTGGTTTCCCCTGGATTGGAAATTATCTCTTATTTATTTTGTATCTATATGTAATGTACATTTCTTCCTTGATAGAATATTAACTCCTTGAAGACAAGGACTATTCCTTTTCATCACTGTAACCGAAGTGCCTAGGCCAGTGTTGGCACGTAGTAGGTGCTCAATAAATGCTTAGGGAGTCGTTACATTTCTCTTGGTCTGGGGGTGGGGTGACACAGAGGGCACCAAACATTTATAGCAGATATATGAGAATAGGATTGTAAGATCAATCAGTTTAGAGATGGAAGTGACCTTTCTGATAATCTAGTCCAACTCCTTTATTTTGCAAATGAGGAAACTGAGGCTCAGAAAGAGGTCAAGTGAGTTGTTCAGGGTTATTTAAGCAGCAGGTGTGGGGTCTCCAATCCAGGTCCTCTGACTCCAGGTCTGGGGCTCTTTCTACCCTACTCCCTTCCTTCCCAGTCAATGTTTTCTAATTCCCATCTTTAAAACTATGAGCACAAGAGATAGAGAAGGAGCAAAGGGAAAGTGAATGAGAGGGAGGGAGAGAGGGAGGGAAGGAGAGGGGAGGAAGGGAGGGAGAGAGAAAGAGAGAGACAGAGAGACAGAGAGAGAGAATGAATGAGAGAATGCTGGTAGTAGGAGCAACAAAATCAAGGAGTATAGAGTTATAGCAGAGGAATTACTCATGGTATCATGGAAAGAACATGTCTTTACCAGTACAGGATCTGGGTTCAAACTCCATCTTTATCATTTACAACCTGGGTGACCATAAACAGGTTACTTTCCCATTATGGACCTCAGTTTCCCCACATGAAAAATTAGGATATTCCACTAGATGGGTTAGAAGGGCAATTCTGCCTCTAGGTTCACAGACTAGGAAGAATTTAGCCCATCATTTGGCAGGTTCAGAGTACAGAAATGTCTTGCCCAAGGTCACACAAGGAATGAGGGGAAGAGGGAAGATTCGAACCCAAGTCATCTGAGTCCAAGTGGTGCAATGAATAGAGAGCTCTGGGCCTGGAACCAGGAAGTCCTGAATTCAAATCCAGCCTCAGTCACTCACTATTTGTGTGACCCTGGGCAAATCACTTAGCCTCTATTTGCCTCGGTTTCTTCAATGTGACAATTGGGATAATAACAGCTTCTACCTCAAAGGGTTGTTCTGAAAATCAAACAGGATGATATTTGTAAAGTACTTGGCACAGTGCCACATTAGGTGCCCCGTAATTGTTGATTCCCTTCCTATTATGCGTCCATTGAAATCAGGGAGGAGAAAGTGAGGCTGGTGACCTGTCTCACCCAAATCCAAGTCAACTGCAAGTCATGTCATCATTCCCCTGATGTCACAGTCCTCTTCAAGAATGAAGGCCAAACACGACAACAACAGCAACAACCACTGAAATATTCATTACACCACACTGCCCCTCACCTCACCTGAAAACAGTTTGAAATGGTTCATTCCCGTGGATGGGGAGGGGTGGGAGGGACTTTCTACTTTGACATCAATGGCCCCTCCAAGAAAGCTGAGCCACCTTTGGCTCTTCCCTGTCTCTCACCCATTGCTATGTTCTGCTGACGTTTGTCAATCCCTTTTTTGTGATTAATCACGGCTAATGTTTAGCATTCATGTATGGGAAGTGTTTGCTTTTTAATATTTTTTACAAATATTTCATTTTATCCTCACAAGTCTGGGAGGTAGGTGTTATTATCACCCCCACTTTACAGATGAGCAAACTAAGGTAGACGGTGGTTAAATGAATTGCCTGGGTCATGCAGCTAAGAGGTATATGAGATAGAATTTGAACTCGGATCTTCTTGACTCCAAGTTCACTGAGCCTACCAGCTGTTACTCCCACTACTACCAGCCTAGGTAGGATGGAATAGTAGATAGTGCTGGGTTTGGATTCCGAAGAGCTGGGTTTGAAATCTACTTCTTGAGACTTCCTGACTATAAAGGATGAAGCAAGAAGACTTACATTCAAATCCTATTTCAGCTACTGAGCTAGCCATGTGACCCTGAGAAGGTAACCTACCTGCTCAGTTTGGGCTTCATAGCACCCAAGGCTCCTTCCAGCTCTAAATCTTGGACCTGATGCTTATAAACCCTTTCTGCCTCAGTTTCCTCCTCTGTCAAAATAGAGGTGAGAAAAGCTGCATTGATACAGTGCTTTGGCTCTTTTGTACATTTTCTCAAGGTACCTCTCATTGCTTTTGAAGCCCACTTGAAAACATGAAAATAAGGCATTTGTAAATCTTAAAATGTCTCTATACCCATCACCTCTCCCCAGACTATCTTACGATTTCTAGACTTTCTACTCCCTCAACACATTCTCCGAACTGTGGAATTGGTCTTCCTAAAACACAACTCAGATCTCTTCCCTCTCCATTTAAAAACAAATAAACATAAAATTTTGCAGTGGCTTTCTACCAACTATGAGATAAAGTCTAACGTCCTTAACATGACCTTCAAGGCCTTCAGTCTGGCTTCAACCCATCTTTCCAGCCTTATCTCACTTTTCTTCCTTTTGTGCACTTGACATTTCAGTCAAACTGGACTAACTCCCCCACCCCAACACCTCTAAACCTAACCCACCAGGCCTGGAATCAGGAAGACCAGAGCTCAAATGACCCTGGGCAAGTCATTTAATCCTATTTACCTCAGTTTCCTCATCTGTAAAATGAGCTGGAGAAGGAAATGGCAAACTACTCTAGCATCTCTGCCAAGAAAACCCCAAATGGGGTCATGGAGAGTCGAACACAACCGAAATGACCGAACAACAATAATAACAACTTGTTGTGGGAGAGATGGGCCTCTTCTTTCCCAAGGGACTTTGGGAATGTCATGGAGAGTCAGATACAACTGAAGTGACTGAACAACAATAAGTGGGAGAGATAGGCTTCTTATTTCCCAAGGGACTCTGGGGATGTCAACTCAGGGCAAGGGTTCCCAGAGAAGCAGAATGAGATGAAGAGAAAGACTGCCCCCCCACCTACCCTGCAGACACAGAACCCATAGAACCCAGCCCAATGGGAGAGAAGAGCTGTTTTCTCTACAGGATTTGTGAGGGGATTTTTAGGTACTCTGCTGCATTTTAAAAAATATGTTCCTGGAAACCTGCTAGTTTCCACTTTCACTCTCTTTTTATTCTCAATCATTTGCACATGTTAAAAATGACAATGGTCTGTGCAGATGGGAGCAATCTTGAAAGCTAGGGCCAGTATGCCCTGCTGGCCTCGATGATCTCTCCCTCTCCCTCCTCCCTCCTCCCTCTCCCTCTCCCTCTCCCCTCTCCCCCTCCCTTCTTCCTCTCCCCTCTTCCCCTCCCCCTTCCCCCTCCCCCCCTCCCCCCCCCTCTCTCTCCCCCTCCCTCCTTGCCATCTCCCAATCAGAAGCTCTGCTGTGTTGAATAGTATGGATAAGGAACAGTCCTGCCAGGAGACAGGCAACCAGAGGGCACCTCCTGGCTCTAGAATTTGGAGAAGAGAGGCCAAACAATCTCTATTTACTGCAGACAAAGGAGGGGGGGAAAGAAGGGGTGGAAATGGAAGGGGTGGAAAGAAGGAAAGGAAAGAGGTGGAGAAAAAGAAAGAAATAGGGGGGAGAGAAAAGGAGGGGAGAGAGAAAAAGAGGGGGGAGAGAAAAAGAGGGGGGAGAGAAAAGGGGAGAGGGAGGGAGAGGGAGAGTAGGGAAGAGCAGAAAGGCATTTACTGATAGAATCCTCATTCTGTTTCTTTTTTCCTTAATAGTATTTTTTCAATTACATGTAAAGATAGTTTTCAACATTCATTTTGGTAAAATTTTAATTTTACAAAATTTTTCTCCCTCTCCCTCCCTCCCCCTCCTCAAGACAGCAAGCAGTCTGATATAGGTTATCCGTGTGCAATCATGTTAAGCATACATCCGTATTGCGAAAGCAGAATCAGAACAAAAAGGGGAAATCATGAGAAGGAAAAAACAAACAAACAAACAAAGGTGAAAACAGTGCGCTCCGCTCTGCATGCAGACTCCATAGCTCTTTCTCTGGACGTGGTTAGTATTTTCCATCACCAGTCTTTTGGAATTGACTTGGATCATTGTATTGCTCAATCGTCCCACAATCTCATTCTGCTTTTCAAGGAAGAAGGAGCAAACTGAAAATTCCCCAAAGTTAGGGACAAGCTTCCAGGAAACTCCTCAGTATACTGGGGCGCCTAGGTGTCCCAGGAGAATTCACAAGAAAAAAACACCCCACCTTTTCAAAAAAAATCAATCAATAAACATTTATTAAGCACCTGCTACACACCCACTGTGCTAAGCACAAAAAAGGTAGAAGACAGTCCCTGCCCTGAGCAAGCTTACAATCTAAGGGGGTAGATGACAACCAAACAAGCTATATACTGGATAAATACGAAATAATAGTGAGTAGAGCACCAGCCCTGGAGTCAGGAGGACCTGAGTTCAAATTTGACCTCAGACATTTGACACACTTACTAGCTGTGTGACCTTGGGCAAGTCATTTAACCCCAATTGCCCTCCCTTCCCCCCTCCAAAAAAAGAGGGAATAATGGACAGAGGGAAGGCACTGGAATGAAGAGGGGTTGGGGAAGGCTTCCTGCAGAAGGTGGGGTTTTAGGAAGAAGAAACCTGAGCAATAACCTCCCTTCCAGCCAGACGCTGATCACTCGGGACTTCTCTTCTTTAACGAAAGCTGTTTCTCAACCTGCCTTCCTGCCCCAGGGACTGGGCCGCCCGCACAGGGAGGATGAGGCTGGGTTAGGGAACTCCTGCCCCAAGATCTCCCTGTCATATTTGCACCAGGGAAGCAGCTGCCCTCCGCAGTCCCAAACCCACAAAGCAAAATGAGGCGCAGGGTCCCACCGTCCCCTGGTCCTGCTAGGCGCTGACCACTCTAGTAGTTCCTAGAAACCTGTATCCCTTAGTTTTAAAACATGAATCAAACGGGCATGGTGCATCTGTCTCTTCTCTTCAAGGAGAGGTTAAGCTCCTGCCTCTTCTGGGCCTCCTGACCTCAGGTTTAAAGCGAGAGGCAAACAAAAGCAGAGGAATTTGCTCGCCCACACTGACCCAGCACCAAACCTAGACGGGCTTTTCCTCCCCCGCCGCAGGGTGCCAGGTAGGAAGCCTGGCTCCCCTGAGTGTTTATTTAAGCCTGAGAGCTCAGGGACAAGGTCACCTCACTCGACAAGATGCAGCAGGTATTAAGTTACTCCCTGAGCCCGTTGAAGCCGTAACATCTTTAGCTCTGGCCACATGGGCTTCCCAGGCCCTGCCTGGATGCTCACAGCTCAGTGGGAAGAGGCTTCATTCAGGGACCTCGTCACAGCTCTTGCTTCGGCTCAATCCAATGCTACGGATGCTCTCACTCACAGAGCTACCACAGACACACGCTAGTTCCTGGGGGCCGAAAAACCTGAAGGAGATGCCAGCAAAGGATGATCTCAACTTTCATGTTTTTCTTTGAGGATGACCATTTTTGTGAAGTAAGCTAAGTGAGAAATGCCAGGACAATGATGGGAAGAACAGTAAAAACAGAATGATTCAAACTGGATTCTGTGATCAGAACAACCACGTCTGACCCCGAAGAAGAGAGATGAGAATTCATCTCCTGTCTCTGCAGCAGATGAGGGGGTCCATGGGTGTGGAATTCTGCATGCACTGTTGGACCTGATTGATGCATTGGGAAGTTCTGCTGAACTGACATTTTTATTCTCTGTTATAAGAGATGGCTCTTGGGGTAGGAGGGGAGGGAGGGATGTCGTGGGAAATAAAGGTGATATAAAAACCGAAAGATAACAAAATGTTTTAAAAAGAGAACAATTAGGTAAGGAATTCTGACTTTAAGGGGCTTTGGTGAATGAACTTTATGTCAGCTAATATGTGAGTGTGTCAATGGCTGTAGTTACCATCCAAGGAGAAATCGAATTTTCCCCTTTTCAGAGGAAGTACAAACATCTCTGGTTCCCGAATTTGTGACTAGATTTTCCCTGCTACAGCTATTAGCCAGGGTTGCATATGGAGTAAATGCAGAGACAGGGAGGCAAGAAGCCATCACAAAGGAACACAGACTGCAAGCTGGAAGAGACCATAGAAGGTCAAACTTTTTTTTACAGAAAAGGAAACTGAGACTCAGCCCCAGGAACTGGGAAGGTCTGGAATCAACTCCAGCCTCCCTGAATCCACCTCATCTCCTCCTCCCCCCAAAACACCAGACTTGCCTAAATCTCTCTTCAGATAAAAGACCAAACTCTTTTTTGAGAAATGCTAGTTTTAGACGAAGGAAAAAAGCACATCCTAAAGTCTGTTGTATGACTAGAAGAGAAACCCCAACCCAGCAGCCCCTGAAGTGAGCCTGAAGGGAGCAGAGGTGCAGTCACAGGACCTGAATTCAAATTCCACACTACCCATGTGACTTTGGGTCTCTCAGGTTTGGGGACAGGTCGATATACCCTTTGGACGTCAGTTTCCACACCTGGAAAATTATGACCCTCCCACCCCTCCCAGCAAGGTCCCATCAGCCATGATCTTGGTCTCACAGTCTCCAGTCTCTCCTCCTTCTCCAATCCATTTCTCTCCATGCCTCCCCAATTAACATTCCTAAAACACACAGCGCTGACCATGTTACTCCCTGCTCCCAATGGCATTGTATTACTTCTAGGAGAAAATTCAAATTTTTCACCCTGGACTTTGAAGCTGACCATCATCAAACTCCCATCTCTACCTTTCCAGAACTGTTTCCTACGATTCTCCTTCACACACTCTGCATTCCAGTTAAACCAACCAATTTGCTGTTGGTTGAAGTCATCTCCAGACTCCATGCCCTTGACTGAGCTGTCCCTCTCACCTGACATGCCCTTCCTCCTCCGTTCACATCCTTAGAATCCCTCATTTACTTCAAAACTCAGCTCAGTGGCCATCTCCTATGTGAAATCTTTCCTGATGCCCCTCCCATACTCTTTTCTCTTTTCATCACTTTGCATTTACTCACCTGTGTATCTCAAATAAGATAATGTACGTAAATCACTTTATAAGCTTTGAAGCATTATATAAATGATGAACTGGCCTTAGCATTAAGACCTGGTCACTGGACCTCTTGGTTTCCCTAAATATCAGACACTAGAAATATATATACATATACATATATACACACACATACACACACATACACACATATATACACATACATATATACACACATATATACATATATTGTAGGTGTACATATACATGTGTATATTTATATATGTATATATTTAATTGCTACATATACTTTTAACGAAATTATGATTGCCTCCCCCATAGACTATAAGGTCCCTGAGGGTATAGACAGTTTTACATTCTCTCTTTTGCATCTCCAGAGTCGTTTGAGTTGAATGGAATATTTGCTTTAGGCTGCCCTGGGGGGCTACCTCCTCCCAGCACATCCTGCTGTCCTCCCTGCCCTCCCTCCAAGCAGGGATCTGCCTTCTGCACCCACTGAGAGGGGGAACGGAGCCCCCTCCCAGATCCCTATGCCCCAGGCTTCCCAAAGTCAGCTGAGCCCCCTCTCCTCCCCTCAGGCCCCAAGCTCTTACCCTGATGGGCCCGGAGCCAAAAGTGCAGAAAGCCAGGCTGCAGTGGCATCCCAAACTCGTCTGTCCGTGCTGCAGCCCCCAGAAGCTAGCCATGTCAAGGCCAGAGACACCAGAGCTTTCTGCAGCTGGGCAGGGAGCCAGAGGCAACCTGATGCCTGAGGCCTCCTAGCCACAGGTGTGCTGGGGGCAAGGAGATGCTAGGTTGGCCAAGGGCTTCATGGGGCTCAGGTGGGGGAGCCACCAGCTGCTCCTCATTGCCGGCCAGGGATTACTTATTGGGGAGGGGCTGAAGCATCTCTCCCCACCTTCTCCTGTCCCCTACCAGCCCTTGAAGGGACTGGGGGTGATGAGCAGAGGAGGGACAGGGAAGGGGGTCTCACAAATCAGGGGATCCTAGGTCTAGAGCTGGAAGGGACCTCTGAAGCCAAGAAGGTCCAACCTCCTAAATTTAGGGAGGTGGGAGCTGAAGCCCAAAGAGGATAAGTGATTTGGCTAGGATCACCTGGGTCTGACTCAGCTAAGCCAGCACTGGACTGGGGTCCTCTGACTCCACATCCAGGCTCCTCCCACAGGGTACCAGGCTACTTATTATTTACCAGAGTGGGAAGTGGACTAGGACCTTCATTTCCACGCCTATAAAGTGAGTAGATGAGCCGACCTGACTTCTAAGGCCCTTTCCAGCTTTAACAATAATAACAATGTCCATTTCTATAGCTACAAATAATCACACAGCGCTTTAAGATTTGCCAATACAGTTATCCCACCTGATCCTCACAACAACCACGACTTGTTGGTGCTGTTATCATCCCCATTTTACAGATAGGGAAACTGAGGTAAACAGGGTTAAGCGACTTGCCCAGGGTCACATGGCTATGATGGGTCTGGGGCCAAATTTGAACTCAGGTCTTCCTGATTCCAGGCCTGGTGCTTTGTGGCCGATGGTGCCACACAGCTGCCGCTTCTTAAATGAGGACAATAATGAAGAAAGTGCTTTAGCAAATTTAAAAGTTCTATATAGGGTATTCTAAAAGTCTTAGGACAGTTTTAAGCTCATAAAAGCTTAAGATTCTGGCACTGTACAAATAAGTGCTAAAATCATTGTTATCAGTCCTTGGATAGACAAGTGCAAAGATTTGGACAGGCAGCAAGGAATAGTGGAAAAATCTGGATTTGAAGTCACAGGACCTGGGTTCTAATCTCAGCTCTGTCAATGACTACCTGTGCGACCTTTAGTAAATCACTTTGCTTGGCTGGGTCTCAGTTTCTTCCTCTGTAAAACACAGATGGGGGGGGAATAGGTTGGACTACATGGTCTCCAAGGTCCCTACCAGTTCTAAACCCATGATACCTCTCTGAGCCTCAGTCTTTCCATCTTTAAAGTGGGGATAACAATGTAGAAAGTGTTTTGTCAACCTGGAAGCACTATACAAAATGAGAACCAATCTCACTGCTATTTATTAGTCCCCAGTGGGCCAAAAGTAAAAGCTCCATCATGCATCACAGTCTTCAGGGCTGTGGTGAGCTGGGGAGTGAGTGGTAACCACCCGACTGCAAGGTTGAGTTAATCGCTCATTGCTGATCCCTGCTGTGTGCGCCCATGTGCCCGTGCCCTGGCTGCCTGAACAATCCGCTGTTTACAAGGCTCTAACACCACCCTGGGGGCCTGTTCCATGGCTTTTCTCGGCCCTGTTCCCACAGAGAATGGTCCCCAGCATGGTGATTAATGGGGCAGAGCAGTGATTACATCAGCTCTGCTGGCTGGTATTGGCAGGATGGTGGGGGATGCGCTATCCAAGAAGCAGGGCTTGATCTAAGAGGAACCCAATTGCACTCCCCCCTCCCCCCCCACATTCCCCAACTATATCCCTGTCCCAGCAGAGACTTGACAATAGCTGAACAGTTGCTGATAACTCTGAGCCCCCAGTCCGAAACAACAGGGATTCAAGTAATTTCCATCTAGCATTTCCAGCTATGAGAGGCAGTGATTACTCGTAAGCTGGCCCATTGTTGGGCAGCTGTGCAAGGCCCATTTCCCAGGGAGAACATTAAGCTGGCAACAGTTCTGATGGAAAATCTATGCTGGACCCAAAGGAAGACACGTGGGTGTGTGTGTGTGTGTGTGTGTGTGTGTGTGTGGCTGAAGGGGAGCTGGAAGCTTGTAACAAGCTGGATGTAACAGGAAGACTACAAGAGATATTGTTTAGTTTTCTGTTCATCTCTCCTGTCTTTCTCAAATGTCTTCCTGCTACCTGCTCTCCTCAGATAGGTACCATAGGTGCATAGATTTAGAACCAGAAGGGGACTCAAAAGCCATCTACTGGGCTCTTTAAAGATAAGTCTGCTGTAATTTCTGATGGTGATGACCTGGTCCTGAATTTTCATTATAAAACTTCTCTATGTCCAAAAACAAATCCTCATGGTTCTACCATTCTTTTTTGTACATGTGAATACTTATGTGTGAAGGTACATGTGACTCAGTGTTTGTGGAGGGTGTGTATGATATGTCCTTCACTTGCCTAGGGCCATAGCTCCTCCTTTCTCCCCACTGTACCCCACCTTTTCTGACATGGGATGAGTTATTTTTTGGGGAGTGCAAAGCCTCTTTCTGTGATCTTAGCACCCATCCCTCTCCCAAGAAGTTCAGGCTGTCCCCATGGGACCCTTCCCAGGAGTCTGATACCAGCAACCCAAAGGCATTGTCCAGCCAACTAAAACAGGACCTGGAGCACAGGGATGGGGCTGGGGCTCCCAGATCTGCTCCTAGCCTTTAAGATGCCAAATGGCCCCTCCTCCACAAAGTCCTTCCTGGTTTCCTCAGCTGAAAGTGATTACTCCATCTTTGAAACCCCTGTGACACTTGGTCTCATTTGGTATACATCTCAGTTGGCTTCACCTTAAGGGGAGCAAGGTGGCACAGTGGATAGAGCATAGTCAGGCCAACTGGTCTTCCTGAGTTCAAATCTGGCCTCAGACATTTACTAGCTGTGTGACCCTGGGCAAGTCATGTAACCCTGTCTGCTTCAGTTTCCTCATCAGCAAAATGAGATGGAGAAAGAAATGGCAAACCACTTTAGCATTTTTGCCGAGGAAATCCTAAATGGGGTCACAAAGAGTCAGACATGACTAAAAAATGACTGAACAATGGCCTTGCCTTAGAGTTTGGAGGCCAAGCCCCTGTCCTCCATGGAAGAGTAAGCTACATGGGGACAGGGACCATGCCCTACCAGAAGGCAATAGGCAGAATGCTGGCCTTGTGGGAAGAAGACACCCAGAGGAATCCACTTTGGAGTTACCTTTACCCAGTCAAATGGGAAGAAGATATGACTTGGAAGTGCAAACTATGAGTTCAAGACAGACCTGGCTTGTGACCCTGGGTAAGTTACTTCAGTCTTCATCTAAAAAAGACAGACAGCACTCTCTGCAGTTTTACCCACAGCACAGAGTTGGGGGGGGGGGGCAGGGAGACTCAAGTAAAATAATATATACTGTGAAAGATAACACATACTGTAATGATAAATAAAATAATATGTACTGTAAAAGAAAGGGAGTGAGACTAAATAGCCTGTGAAGCCCCTTTGAGCCCTAGCCTTAGCATCTTTGATCCTACAAGCCTGGGCAAATGTCAGCTATGAGCACTTTTCTCCTCTACAACAACCTGCATAGGATTTTGCACACAGTAGGTGCTCAGTCAGTGTTCGTGAATGAATGCATGCATGCATGAATGAATGAATGAATGAATGAATGAATGATGGATGGATGGAGCCACCTAGCCCCAGGCCCCAGCCCATGGTGCCAGCCCCTCCCCTCTGCCCATGGAGCTCTGCCTGTTGAGTCCCACCCACTGAAGCAGAGCTGGAGCCCACACACATATGGTAGAGATTATTTAAAAGTTTGGGAGAAGCGACTAGTCACTCGGCAAATCTGCACTCACTCTGGGCTATTTTTATTCCATTTAAGAGGGTGTCAGCTCAGCAACCCCCCCCCACCTCAGGAGATGCTCATGCTTTAGCCTGAGTCCCAAGAGAGGGCTGCCCCCCTGCAGCCACGCCCGGACTGCCTGCTCCCTAGCTCACAGGGGCTCAGTGGCAGGTTCCAGATGCGGTGATAAAAATAAGGATAACAGCCATTTTTATAGCATTTTGAGGTTTGAAAGGTGCATGACGACAAGGATTTTACTGCATACTTACAATGAAAACCGCATGAGGTTCTGCCTGGCCCCAGAGGGCCCAGGAGCAAAGCGGAAGACATTGTAGAGGCATGTTTTGGCTCAGTGACTAAAGGATTGTTAAATCCATTTTATAGATGAGGAAACTGAGGTTCAGAGAAGGGGAATGTTTTGCCCGAGATTACACAGCTGCTAAATGATGAAGCCAGGATATGGATACAGGGCTTCTGATCCCAAATTGTGGTGTCTTTCCAGTAGACTGGGAGAGAATGTGTGCATGTGTGTTCAGTTGTTTTTCAATCCCATCTGACTCTTGGTGACCCCATATGGGGTTTTCTAGGCAATGGAATGGTTTGCCATGTCCTTCTCCAGCTCATTTTACAATGAGGAAACTGAGGCAGACAGGGTGAAGCGACTTGCCCAGGGTCACACAGCTAGTGAATGTCTGAAGCCAGATTTGAACTGACTCCAGACCTGACACTCTATCCACTGTGCCACCTCACTGCCCCTGGGAGAGAATAGGTCACTCACTCCAAGTAGGCAGGGAACTGAAATCTTGGACTGTTTGGGGTGCAAGGGCTTGGACTGGGGATAAGTGTTTGTTCAGCAACACCTCTCCCTCTGTTCCCTTTTTGCCATCTTCCTCTTCCTGGTATCATGGGAGTTATAGAAAGAAGGACCCTTAGAAATGATCCAGTCCAGTCATTTAGAAGTAAGGAAACTGAAGCCCAGAGAAGAGAAAGTAAGTGGCTCTAAGTCCCATGTCTCCAGTGCCACTCTAGCCTATATAGCAGGCTGTTTCCCTTCCTAGCCTCCACCCCAGTCAGGCCCCCAAGGCCCCCTCCCCATCCCTCTCTGATCCTCTTCTCCTCTGCCTCAAAGGATTACAAACATGCACAATGCCCGCACTGGAACAGGCTTCCCGGCCAGAGGTCCAACCTGTACCCTCACAGCAACTCTATCGGGAACGTCCTTCACAATTGGTCATCACCAGCCTCCTTTCATAGGGAGGACCTCCCCACCTCCAGCCCTCAGAAGCTACCCATTCCATTTGGGGAGCACTAGGAACTCTGTGAAGTTTTCCCTTCCACCAAGCTCAAATCCACCTCTCGGCTCCTTGTCCGCTGGGTTTCTGGGTCCTCTGAGGTCAAGCAGAATCAATTTGATCCTTTTTCCAGGAGATACTTGCTGATAGTTACTATGTTCTACTTAAGACTTCTCTTCTCTAGTCTAAACATACCCAAATCTATAGGTCTGTGCTCTCCCACCTTATTCTTCTCTAGTTTCATCGTCATCATCATATTAACAGCTAACATCTATTGTATATAATATATAAATAATATAATTAATATAATATAATGTAATATAATGTGACATAATATGACGTAACGTGATGGTAATGTGATGTATTATATATATTACATTACATTACATTATATTATATTGCATCTATTATGAGCCAGGCACTTTAAAAATATTTTCTTTCATCCTCACAATGACCCTGGGAGGCGGATGTTATTCTTACCCCTTTTTTACCAGAACTTAGCACAGTGCCTGGCACATAATAGGCATTTAATAAATGCTTATTGATTGATATGCTGGAGCCAGCATTCAGGCTCATAAAATCTGATTGTTAAATGTTTAATGTGAGCATTTATACCTTGGAAATTGCCAAACACCAAAGATCATAAAAATGGCTAGCATTTATACAGGGCTTTAAGATTTGCAAAGTATTTCCTATATATTATTTCACTGGAATCTCGCAATAACCTCGGAAGGCAGGAGCAGTTATTTTCTCTATTTTAAAGAGGAAACAACTGAGGCAAACAGAGGTTAAGTGACTTGTCCAAGGCCACACAGCTACTAAATACCTGAGGTTGGATTTGAACTCATGTTTTTCTGACTCCAGGCCCAGCAAGTTTATCTACTGTACCACCCGGCAGTTATTGTCATCTGATGAATTCTAGGTTATTAATGTCCTGCCTATAATGCTGCTCTGGGAGCTGAACATAACCCCTCCAGAGGTGGACTGGCCAGGGCAGAAGACAACAAGACCATCATCTCCCTAGGCTTAGTCCTTAGGCTCATAAACTTAGACCCAGAAGACATCTTAGTAGTCGTCTTGTTCAGTTGTTTCAGTCACGTCTGACTCTTAAAGACTCCATTTGGGGTTTTCTTGGCAGAGATACTGCAATGGTTTGCCATTTCCTTCTCCAACTCATTTTACAGATGAGTAAACTGAGGCAAGCAGAGTGAAGTGACTTGCCCAAGGTCACACAGCAGCTAGTAAGTGTCTGAGGCCAGATTCGAACTCATGAAGATGAGTCTTCCTGACTCCAGGCCCAGCGCTCTATGCCCTATGGCACCACCTAGCTTCCTAAGTAGTCATCTGGTGAGACAAAGCCCATCTTTTAACAGAGGAAGGAACTGAGGCTCCTACAGTTTAGATGACTTGCCCAGGGTCACTCAGTTAGAAGGTAGTGGAGCAGAACCAAAGTCCATCTACCTGCACATCTCTGATTCTTTCCACTATACATTGCCTCCCTCCTTCACACAAGCCTAACATTACATCTGTTTTCTTGGCTGTCCCATTGCACCGATGGCTCACATTGACTCACAGTCCACTACAACCCCCAGCTCTTTTTCACATGAGCTTTTTTTTTCTAGACAGGCTTCTCCCACAGTTGATTTTTAGCCAAAATATAAGACTTTACATTTGTCCTAATTAAATTTCATCTTATTAAGCTCGACCCATCATTGTAATTTAGTGAGATATGTTGGGAGCCTCTCTCTGTGATCCAGTCTGTTGGCTGACTCTCCTAGCTCCGCACCCACTAAAAATTTGATAGGCATGTCATCTACTCCTTCATCCATATCGCCGATGAAAATGTATTGAGCACCACGGGATTAAGGGCAGATCCCTGGGGCCCTCCTCTTGAGACCCCCCTCCAATTTAATATCAAACCACCACCAGTGTGGTCACTTTTTGGGTGCCAAATAAGATACTGCTGAGACAGAAATGGCAGGGAGCCAGGAGACTCTATGTACTGGGTCTGCTACTAACCTATGAGAGTGCAGGATTTGGAGTCAGAAGAGTTAGCATTGAATTCTGCCTCAAACACTTATTTTCTATGTGACCTTAGCTAGGACACAATCTTCCCAGGCAAGCTTCCTCATCTGTAAAATGGGACGACTGGAGTAGATGACCTCTGAGGTCCCTTCTAGTTCAAAATCTAGGATCCTATGAAGCCATTTGTCCTCTGTAGCCTCAGTGTCCCTTTCTTGTAGAATAGAGGAAAGGATAGAGGATAGAATTCCCCTTCTTAGAATGGAGGGCACCTACACTTCCCTTTCCTCTCTCACAAGGGGGTTGTGAGGATCAAAGAGCTAGCAGATGGAGAAGGGCTTTAGAAAATCGTGAGCCTTTGTACAGATGTGAGCTATGCCATTGCTAGCGGATCACGGGCTATGTGCATCCAGTGTCAGAGCGGGGAGGGCAGACAGGTCTTAGTTCTGCTAATCAAGTCCTGTTAGTTATAAGATCCTTCCAGCTTCCTACCATTTAACGCTGGGTAAAAGTTTTGCTTTCAGAAGGCTGGAGGCAAAAATCCAATTCCAAGGCATCCTAAAGGCATGTCGGCCACAGGACAGGCGGTATGATTGATGTGCTGACAGACAGCTGTGTGCCCGGCTGGCAGGAGAGGGCTGCCTGGACATCGGCCAACTCCAGAGGACCCGCAGCTCTCATCAGGAAGGTACACTTCTGTCCCCTGCTTAGCTACCTCTGTCAAGCTCTCTGCCAGTATATTGGGGAGGACTAGCGACTCCTGGGGCATTTAACACATCCCACTGATGGGATGAAATGCAGAGTGAATACAATGCTGGCCTCAAAGCCAGGAAGACCTTGATTCAAGGCCCACCTATGACATGTACTGCTGCGTGGCCATGGGCAAGGTACACAACCTCTCATTGTGCTAGGAAACTCCATAAGCCTTTTCAAAAGGGTATTTATTGTTTAGAAAAAGTAATTCACCCCAAACCATAGACACACTCTCCCCTTGCACACATTTAAAGTTGATATAAAGAAAAACTCCCCAAAATAAACATTCCAAAGCAGAATGGGCCAGCCTGGTATACAATAGTAGTCTTCATATAACATTTTTAGGTTTGCAAAGTACTTTACCAATATATCTCACTTTATCCTCAAGACAACCTTGGGAGGTGGGTACTACTATTAACTCCATTTTAAAGATAAAGAATATGAGATTGTGACTTACCCAAGGTCATACAACTAGGAAGTATCAGAGATAGGATTTGAACTCAGGTCTTCCTGGGTCCCGGCCCAGTACTCTGCATGCTGTGGCACTCCCTAGACATCTCATTATCTTTGTGCTTTAAATTCATTCACCCTAAGGACTATTCTGTGTAAGGGGAGAACATGCCTCTGATTGGGGAGAAAGTATTTTTGTAACAATAAATACCCTTCCTAAAAGCTAATTAAATCTGACAGATAATCAATGGGAAGCTCACACCAGTTGGGGCTCATGAGGGACAAGTACTAGAAAAACCTAGCTCCACAATGTTGCCCTTGGGAATTGTGATCCTTTGAGGACTCGGCCTGTCTACTTGAGTGGGAGTCAGGGAATGTGCCCTGTAGGGGGTTGCTACATTTATATTAACCTATTTGCTCCTCAACATGACCTTATAAGGTAGACACTAATATTATTCTTATTTTCAGATAGGGTAATTTGTAGGCAGCATGTATCAGAAGTGTAACTTGAACCCAAATGAGACCAGCTCTTTGTGCCTCGCTGACTATGAAAAAGACCTTAATAAAACTTTGTTTAAGCAGAAAATTATCTTTAATTTTTCCTGCCTATCTCTCATTTGTACAAGATTGTTTGCACGTAATCTTCCCATTAGATCAGATTAGATTAGGTTAGATTAGATTAGAATTTAGCGTAGTGCCAAGGGCAGGGACTGTCTTTGCCTGTCTTATTTTATTGTTTTATTATTATTAATATTACTATTATTATCACTATCAGGTTTTTCTTTGTCTCCTTAGAGCTTCACACAGTGACTGGTACTTAATTAATTGCTTAATACATACTTGTTGACCTGACAAAGGGTTTCAAAAAACTTAAACTTTTCCTGATTAAGGAAGTAGGGATTTCAAAAAGTTTGGTCTATCCGAAAAAGTGAGAAGCACCAAGTCACGATGGATGGATTGTTGGGCTTAGAGCCAAGAAGATCTGGGTTCAAAACCAGTCTCAAACTTTTCCCCTCTGACTTGTGAACAACTCTGTATGGCTACAGGCTGTTTCCAACTTAAGGCAGTTCTCATTCTGATGACATCATAGGTCTTTTATGGATTAGCCTATCAAGAAACACAGTGAGTTCTATTGGTGACTGAAATCGAGGTATCTTTTTTGTCTCCCCTGATTCCTTCTGATAGGGTTGCCACTGCCGTGGTGCCCAGACCCCCAGAGATCAGGAAATGAGAAGAATCTTCAGAGAAAGCTTCCCCACTTGAGGTAGGTCCTTGAGTACCCATGAGCAACCCTCTGGGCATGGAGTTCTAAGGCAAACAATATGTCCTGGAGGAAAGATCACATGTGAGGACAGGGCTTCCGGACTGAAACCTTAGGGTGCTGTCCAAAAGCATCATCTGCCAACCATCAAATGTTCAAGAAAAGTGGGACAGCAACCACCCTAAGACTCTTTCTTCCTGAATTTCATCAACTACAAAGATGGGAAGGATAAAATGAGAAAAGCTCATAGAGAGTGAGCTTCATCCTCACCCCCATAAACACACAGAACCTCGGGCATAGCCAGCAATACATGTTTAATACATGTTGTATTAAATTAGACCAGGGGGCATCATCTCCAGTGTTCTAGGCTCAGGGAAGTAAGTCTGGTCTAATGAGGATGTTAAAAGTCCATTAAGTCTTCTCCAGTTCTCTCCCACCAGTAATAATGAACAGTTTATAGAGACGTGAGTTTCCCAGACAACACTGGAGGCTCTGAATAGAAAACAGCAGTGTCTGCAGTGGGAAATAGGAAGCTGGTGGTTTTTCTCCAGGACGCTCAGGTCCTCCCTGCTGCTGCTGTTCCTTCCCTCAGCCGGCACCCATCCAGAGTCCCTCGGTGGACTTGGAGGCTGAAAAAGCTGGTTTATAATCATACCTCCGACACTCATTCATTCTTAAATACTGGGCAACTCTGAGTAAGCTGCTTTACCTCATGAGCCTCATTTGTTTTCATCTGTAAAATGGGTATAAAATAAAACTTGCCGTCCTTACCTCACAGGGGTACTTTAAGGAGATAGTGCACTCTGCAAAGTTTCAGAAGCCCTCTAGTTTCAATTATTATTAACCCACATTCTGGACCTTTTCTAACCTCTAAAGGAAACTTTCATCTTGGCTCTCATTACTACTGGGTTCTGTCCTCTTTGACATGACAAATTGACCTGGGCTGAGAGGTTGTGGGTTCTAATACTCATGGATTACCAATGGATTGTTTTATTTTCCTTATGGGTGACTCCTACATTTTTAAAGACAAGGGCCTCAAAGATTTAACTTAAAGTACATAGTTGAGTACATAATTGTTTGTATGTTGTCTTTATTAGAATGTGAGCTCCCTGAGGACAGATGTGGTGTTTGCCTTTCTTTGCATCCCCAGCCCTTAGCACAATGCCTGACGCATAGTAGGCACTTTATAAATGTTTTTATTTATTATTATTGACTGATTTGCGTTTCCAGCCCTTAGCACAGTGCCTAACACATAGTAGGCACATTATAAATGTTTTTATTTATTATTATTGACTGATTTGCATCCTCAACCCTTAGCACAGTATCTGACACATAGTAGGCACTTAATAAATGTTCTTATTTATTATTATTGATTTATTTCCATCCCCAACACTTAGCACAGTGCCTAACACATAATAGGCACTTTAAAATGTTTTTTTATTTATTTTTATTGTTGGCTGATTTGCATCCCCAGCACTTAGCACAATGCCTGACACATAGTAGGCACTTAATAAATGTTTTTATTGATTATTATTGACTGATTTGCATCTCTGGCACTTAGCATAGTACCTGATACTTAGAAGATGCTTAATAGATGTTTTATCGACTTGTTAACTGAGGGTGGGAATTTTCAGGCATGGCACAGAGGGTATTTTCAGGTAGGGGAAGGCGCCTTAGGATCAAAATCAAAGGACAAAAACTTTAGTCCTAGAAGTGACTTTAGAGGCTATCTTTTCTGCTCCATTTTACAGATGAGAAAATTGAGGCTCAGATTGGGTAACTTGCCTAATGTCACCTAGGTAGTAAGTGGCAGAAACAGGATTAGAACCCAGGACCTCTGAATCCTCATGCAGCCCCTTTTCCAGCCTTATGCTGCCTCCCTTCAAAGGGCACCTTAAATCATGGTATATTGGACCTCGGGTTTCTCCACCAAGTTTCCTGGGCGGTGGTTCATTACCCACCTTTTCCCTTCCCACTACCATTCCCCAGGCTGGCAACTCAGTAGCCCATGACTCAGTTATTTCATTGGGCAGACCACTCCTGTTCCCATTAATCATATTCGACAGCCCTGTCAAGAGGAAACAGGCTCTATTAATAGGCCATTTTACAGTTTTCTGCTCTCTCTTATTCCTCATCTTAATAAACCCCCAGTGGCCACCAGAGTGCCATCAACTCCACTCACTATGGCAGAGAACTCCATCTGTATCTCTGCCTGGGTTCTGGGTTCATTCATAAAGCAAGAGTGGATAGGTTTGCAGGACATCAGAAAGGATGGGCCTCTCTCTCTGAGTCTCTCTGGGTGGTCAGGAAGCAGATAGAAGAGGAGAGAGGCTGAGTGCCAGGCAACTTCCAGGAAACACTCCTGCTAGGAGCTACCATGTGGTTTCCTGCTGTCTCTGGCAAGGCCTGGCACACACCCTCTGGGAAGTGCATGCAGGCCCCCACCTGGCCTGCCATCTGATCCAGCTCAGCCAGGAGCCCTACAGAAGGGTTGCTATGCCTGGCAAGGCCCAGAGAAGAGAGGTGATGGATGGCTTTACCACTGGGAATGGGCAGGATAAGTTCCTCAAAAGTGACCATATGGGGCCTGGACCAATTCAGTGGGCAGAAAGGAAAAGTTGCCCATGGAACATGGCCCAGGCTACTCAGGAGAATGGGAGCAAGCAGGTAGAGTCAGGGTTTGGGGAAAAGGCAAGCTAGGGCCAGGAATCGCATGTGAAAGTTGGTGACAAAGCTCTTTTCCCTCCCAGGTAAAGGATGCTCCAGCTGATGTTTCAGGGCTGAGCAGAGCCAAGGTGGGGGAGGCAGGGAGGAGGGAGTCTTTGTCATCACCAGGCAGAATGTGGGCACAGCCTTGAAAGAGGAAGCAGGAAGGTGAGAAGATGCCATGATTCCACCAGAGCAGTGTCCACTTCTGGCCCTCTGAGTGACCCGACCCAGCCCCTTCTGCTGGGGCTGTTCCTTCTGTGTGGTGAGCCCAAAGTACCTCCAGATCTCCTCCTAGGGTTAAATTCCTCCTGCCAGATACTTCTAGGAGGAGCCCTGGAGAGGCCCCTAGTTATTGATGGCAACACTTTTGGGCAGGGAAGCTGAATGAATAGAAAAAAGATCCTAGAGAGCCTGCAGTTACTTAGAGACCATCTAACACAGATGTTTTTAACCTTTTATGTGGGTCCTGGACTTTTATGGTGTTGAAGTCTGATGAAGCCTACGGATCTCTTCTTTGGATAACGTTTTTAAATCACTGAAGAAAAGGCTAATTTTCAGCTAGAGTCTAGTGAAACAAAGAGGTATTTTTGCCATCCAAGTTTACATACCTCCTAAAATCTATCCCAAACCCCTGGGGGATGGTCCATGGACCCCTGATTGAGAATCCTTAATTTAGTCTAACCATTTCATTTTACAGATGAGGAAACTGAGGCACAGAGAAGTGATTTGCCCAAGGCTACACTAGTGAATGTGGTAGCAGTAGCAGAAGCAACAGTAGTAATAGAAGGAGATGAAGGATGAAGAAGAGAAAGAAGAAAATGAGGAGGAGAAGGAAGAGGAGGAAATCATAGTATATACAGAATTTTAAACCGAGTCCTCTGATACCAAATTTAATGTTCTTTCCATTGCAACTTGCTGCTGATTCCCCAGAGCTAAGATCACCTCAGGGGTTTTCTTTAGGATTGTAAAAACTCCCTCTGAGCATTCTACTTTTAAAATAATTTTTTTTTCAGGAATCTCCACCACAAGCTAGAAGCAGTGATATCCAAGAATTTTTCCAGTCCTCTGACCACTTGAAAGAAGACATTCCTCCAAGGTATCGCCTGACAGGGACAGGCTGGGCCAGCCCCTGGACTCTGGACCAGCCACAGGTCTCTGCAGGTCTCTGACCTTTGCTGTCTCCTCCTGAGCTCCCAAATCCTGAGTCTGACATCTAGAGTCTGCTCAGACCCTTTCCATTTACATGATGGGCTGGGCTCTCCTTGACCAGAAAGATTTTCAAGGTATCTGGTCCCTTTATCAGCTTTCCCTCTTGTCCCTTCAGGGTTCCTGGGAATTAAAAGTTCACTTAGGAGCTTTCTTTCCTGAGCTTTCCCCATTATAAAATGCCTTCCTGATAAAGAAACTTAGCTAGTGACCTTTCAAGCCACATTATCTGTCTTAAATCAATTGTCTGACCTGCACTTTGAATCAATGTGCTAATAAACTGGGATGGGGAGACCAGCAAAGGTGGTAGAGTAGGAAAAAGCAGCCCAGCCCAGCTTTCCCCAGCAGCTTAGCACAGCGCTTTGCACACAGTAAGTGCTTAATATATGCATGTTGCTCTACTGACTAACTTCCCCACAACTATTCCAGTAAGACCTAGAAAGAGTAGTAGATCGAGTCATGGTTGAGAAATCCAAGGGTAAATTGGGGTAGCAATTTAATTAAGGCACCTAAGCCTTTTACTGGGGTGGAAATTTTACAGGGGAGCAAAACCCAAAGGAATAAAGCTATTGGTCATACTCTAGTCTCAGAAAGGAGTAGAGTTGGGGGGGGCAGGTCAAAAGAGAGCTTAGACTCTTCTGAGTAGGGACCAATTGGATTCTCTAAGGCCAGACCAGACTCTTATCAGACGTGAAATCAAGATCTCACTTTATCAACAGACAAAGCAACTTGGCTCCTTGGAGAGGAGTTGGCATACTTTCTGGAGTTCAGGGTTCTCTGGGATATCTTAGTTCTTCCTCACCCTCCCCCAACACAACATGTGCCCCCATGGTATAGTAGAAGGAGCCTTAGGTTTGAAATCGAGACCTAGGTCAGAATGCTAGCCTGGCTACTTCATAAAGTCACTTCTCTCTGAGTCTCAGTTTCTTTATTGGGAAAATAAGGTATTTGAAATAGTTAATCCAATTCAACAATAAATATTTATCAGGAACACGGAGATGAAAATGAAAAGGTCTTGGTTGTCAAAAAGCTTCTATTCTACTGAAGGGATAATAGCTAACGCTTAAAGAGCACTTTAAGTTTGGCAAAGCATTTTCCAAATATTATCTCATTTAATCCTCACAACAACCCTGAGAGGTTGTGCTATTATTTTCTCCATTTTACAGATGAGGAAACTGAAAGTCAGAGGTAATCAGGGTCATGCTGCTAGTAAGTTTCTGAGGTGGGATCTGAACCAAGACCTTCCTGACTCCAGATCCAGTGCTCTCTTCACTATGCCACACCCCCTGGTAGAGCATTCGCAGAGGTAATTTGAGGAGGGAGAGAGATATGATGGATAGGATGAATTTTACGTTCTCTCCCTTCTGACTCTACATCTGGTGACCCTCTGATGTAGCTTCACCTCCGGAGCTCACAAATTTCCTCTTTTGCAAAATGTAGAGTAAAACAAATTACATAAGACAAATTCACAGTTTCATAAACAATCCTGTTCTTTGCTCTTTGGGTATTAACAGCTATCTTTTTGTCAGTGATTGCCAAATTCTGAATTAAAAAAAATTAAAGAAATCAAATAAAACCAAGTGATGGGTCAGGACTAAATGACCTCTAAGGCCCCTTCTATTTTCATGACCTTATCATAAGCCACTTCATCTCTTGATCTCTTGGTTTTTTCAGTGTCAAATGAGAGGCTTGGAGTAGATCGGTGGTAAAATTCAAATAGAAAGGAGGATGCTAAATCATACGTAAGGATCCCTCTGGGCCTCCTGTTGACTTAGGAAACCACATACTAACATAATCTAGATTCTGTTGGCCACACTTGGGAGTGTTGTGGGCTCAATGTGGGCCCGGGGGGCAGAGTGTTAGGGAATGGATGACCTCTAAGATTCCTTAAAAAATGCTATGATCCTAGCTCTGGGGCTCCTGCCTTAATACTTCCGTTTACATTGTATATGTCCTATATGCATTTGGTTATTTACATACCTCTCCTATTAGAATGTGACCTTCCTGTGGGCAGGGACTGGTTTTTGTTTTGTTTTGTTTTTACTTTCTTTGTCTCCTCAGTGCTAAGTACAGTGCCTAGCACATAGTAAGTAGGAAATAATTGCTTGCTGACTAACTGGCTGATTGAATCAATAAGTCTCTCTGGGAGCCATCCAATATCTGAACCCTCCCATCTTCTCCTATTCTTGGGGGGCAATAGTCTCTGTTGGATTCTGACATTGCCATCATGCTACAAGAGCTTTGATGACATTGCTTTCTTTTTCTCTTACCAAGCCAAGCCTCCTACTTCTGCCTCTATCCATTTTATCAGTCCTTCCCAAAGGTACCTAGGCAGAACCAGGCACTCAGAAACAGGAAGAGAGTCAAGGGCTCTAAGGCTCAGCCTGGTGTAACAGCTGGGAATCCCTTCCTACTCTAAGCTCAAAGGTGCAGATAACTAGAACCCTTAAGCTTCCTCCTCTACTTTCCCTCACCAGCAGCTCTCCCTCCCTCCCCATGCATGGCTGTCTGAGTGACGGAGAAAACATCCTGTCCTGGAGAAGAACGCCCACCCTATCAGGAAGACCATCTCCCACCTGGCCTTTCCCACACACACAGCCTTCAACGAGCTGGCTGGAACTCACAGAATCTTTGCCAGAAGAAAACTCATAGGATGAAACATTACCAAGTCCAATTACTCATCACACCCTCTGCACTACCCCCTAGGCCCCCCCATCTTACAAAAAACCTCTGAAACTAACCCCAGTTTGGAGTAACCAATGATCCTCTGGAAGGCAGATCCCAACTTCCCCTTCTCTCCTCTCCCCACACACCTCAGAAGTGGTATATTTCCGGGACAGGCACTGATTCACTGGCTTGCAAAGCATGTTGGGCTCCTTGAAGAGGAAGGCACAGGGGAGCTGTAAAGTACCTTCATGAACAGCTTATTAATGGGGCAGATGGAAGGACGAGCCCGAGACTCCCTGCCCATCTGCTCCACGATTCTGTGCTGCACATTTGAGACTTGCTTCATGGGGAGGGAGGAAAAGAAGGAGGGACCAGCAGTTCATCACAAACAGATAAAGAATATGGCAGGCCAGGTGAACTCCTGAAGGAGCTGGGAGTTTGAACCTCTGTTTGTCTCCCCTAGCTCCCACACTAAGATTGCTCTCTCAATGACACACAGTCACACCAAAGAAGCAGGGCTGATTCCAACTTGTTAGACTTTTTTCAAGGCCCCTGTTTGGATCCATTCCTAGAGTAATGTTTCCAGAAGCTCAAGAGTCCACCTCCCTCAGAGAGGTCACCTGGAAAACAGATGGGGAAGGACAGAACCCAACATCACTTGTCCCTGCAAGAGGGTCCTCTCAGCTCTGCTTATTCAAATCACACTCATCCTTCAGGGCCTCACTGAAGAACAAACCCCTCTAGGAAGCCTTCCTGGACCACTCAACTTTCACTGATTTCCCTTTCCTTTGAGGACCTGTAGCTATTCCTGTCTGTTCCAACCAATCTTAGTAGTAATTCTAGCACTTAATTATAGGCTAGCTGGAAGAGTTAAGTGTCTTTTTAAATTTGAAACTAAGACATTTTTAAAGAACCAACAAGGATAACATCTCCCCCACACAAGCCAGTGGGCTTGACGAGGTCCAACATGAAATCCCATGAATGAGCCACAGTTCTGAGAGACTTCAAAATAAGATGTCCAAACATCTCACTTTAACCTGAGGGGCTGGTAACCAAAGAAAAACTTCTGGGGAAGGACAGGAAGAAAGAAGAAGACTCAGAAGTAAAAGAGCTTGGAGCCAGGGCTTGTGTGACTATCTCGTTCCACTAACCAAACAGACAGGGGACATTAGAGGAGGTAGGGAAAGAAGGGGAGACCATTGGAGGTGGGGGAAAGTTTCCAAGCATTCTACCGAGGGGGTGCCAAAAAAGAGACAAGACAGGGAAGGAGGGTGAGCTGGGGTCAGGCAGAATGAGAACTTGGCCTGGAGGTACCAGTTCTCATTCTACCATGGGCACAGAAAAGCAGCTGCCTCACCAGGTCTGAGTAGTGACCAAACACAATGGAAGCATGGCCTTTGAACTTGAGAGAAGACACCGACCTGGCCCTCCCACTCCCTACCCCCTGCACTTCTTTCTTCTTGCTTGGAATTTGGTGTCATTTCATAATCCCATCTCTCCAACTAAACTGTGGGTACCAGGAAGGTTGGGACCACTTCACATACTCATGCATAGTACTTGGCACATGGTAAGATTAGGGTCCCAGTAAGTACTCAATGAATATTTTTATAGCTTCTGTTCGGCCTAATGAATAGTTGGCTTGAGGGGCATGGTAGAAGTGAAGTCAACATGAGGCATATGAGGAACCACAATCCTTGCTATGTTGAAGGCAGGGCAGTACTCTAATACTACCCCCTGGAGGATTCTCCATTCAGAATTATATTAACAAAATTACAGCCAAATCTGACCCTGCTACACTTTGCATAATGATAACAGCCCATATTTACATAGTGTTTTAAGGTTTGTTTACAAACTTTATGCCTTATAAATATTATCTCATCTGATCTTCACAACAACTTTGGGAGGTAGGTGCTATTATTATTCTCATTTTATATATGGGGAAACTGAGGCAAACTGAGGTTAAGTGACTTTCCCAGGGTCACCCATCTAGTAATCAATCTGAGGTAGGAACAGATCCAGGGAATCCTGGGATTAAGAGAGATGTCCAGAGGCCATCTAAGCCTGTCTCCATCCCAAACTTACCCTCTGTACTTAATCCGTTACCTGAATAGGAAATACCATTGGGTCCTTAGTGTCACCCCCCCCCCCAACTCTCCTCTATGCCCTCTTAGTCACCCTCCCCAACTCCACTCCTCAGATATCAGCTGCCTTAGTCTCTCCTACCAGAGAAGAAAATGAAGCTGACTTTATTCACCTAGGAAATGTCAGAGATTCAGTAGATCCTCCCCTGGATTTATAAAGAGCCTTAAGAAGGTAATGCTTAACTCAAAACACTGCATTTCTAATGGTTGAATGTCAAGCATTGGGACACCTTGGCAAGGAGTAAGTCTGGATCAGGGAAATCTTCTTAGATCCTCTCAAATTATATGAATCCTTGACTAGGAGTTAGGGATCTATGCCCTTTTCTTGGCTCTGCTGCTGTGTGAGCTTGTGCAAGTCAGTTTTCCTCACTTTTCTCTTTAGTAAAATGAGAGAAATGGATTTAGTTAAGTCCACCATCCCTCAGTTCTCACTTATCCTAAGTCTCTTTGATTCCAAGCTTTTGTTTGTCTTTAGGAATGGATCAATTCTGTCCATGGTGCTGACCAGGCTACACACAGGATCATGGAATCAATCATAGCTTTAGAGTTCAAAGAGACCACAGAAATCCTTTATTTTACAGATGGAAAAAATGAGGCCCAGAGAGGTTAATCAACTTGTCCATAGTCACAGGGGAAGTATCACAGGTGGGATTCAAGCTCAGGTCCTCTGGCTCTAGTCAACTGTTTTCATTCTACTATAAATCAGACTTCTTAGATCATAACTGACTAAGTCTACAGAGCAATGTGTAAAGAAATTCCTGACACTGATAGAACTCTTGTGCCTGTCCTTAAGTGTTCACTTCTGTTTCATTTGTAATTACTTGTCTTATCTCATCCACTAGAGTGTATACTCCATATGGCCGAGGACTGAGTCTTATTCATCTTTGTATCTTGGAACAGGCCCAGTACGTTGTAAAAGGTCAATAGATATTTATGGATAAAGGAAGGAAGAAAGGAAAGGAAGGAAGGAAAGAAGGAAGGAAGGAGGGAGGAAGGGAGGGAGGAAGGAATGGAGCAGGAGAAATAGAGGGAGGGGGGAATGGAGCAGGAGAAATAGAAGGAGGTATGAAGGGAGGGAAAAATGGAAGGAGGGAGGGAAGAAAGAAGGAAAGAAAAAGAAAGGAATGGAGAAAGAGAAAAGAGGGAAAGAAGGAAGAGAGGAATGAGAGGAGGGAGAGGGAGAGGGAAATAAGGAAGAAAGGGAGGAAAGGAGGGAAGAGGAGAGAGGGAGGGAAGGAAGGGGAAGGAGGGAAGGAAAGAAAGGAGGGGAAAAGAAAAGGAGGGAGGGAAAGAATAAAGGGAAGGAGGAGGGAAAGAAGGAAGAAAGGGAGATTCAGAAAGCCTCATTTTTGTCAACTCTCTATTTCTCAGATTCTTTGATAGTCAAACCTGGTCTCTAAAAAGCAGATACAGGGGAGTGGGAAGAAAAGATAAATGGTACATTTACCCACTTTAAAAGTCAGGAAAACTTGAATTTCTCCCTGAGCTTGGTAGCCAGGATTTCTTTGGATCCATAGTAAATTATCTGGACATAATCACTTAATGCTGACCTATGAAACCCAAAGGAGACTCGATCATTGTGCAAAGAATAAGGGGCTCAGAGAGACCATGAAGAATATAACCTTCGTAACTCCTTTATAAGCCAGAAAGTTTCACATTGGTGCTGAGAGGTGGAGGAAGGTGGGTCTATAATAATGAGGTCTCAGAATTCATAGAAACTGACAGATTTATAGGAATGAATATGGAATGAAAAGCAGAACCAAAAGAATAATATGCAGAATGATTACCACAATGTAAATGGAAAGGGCACTAAGAGGAACCAATTACTTGCCAGCTACAAAAGCTCCTGGAGAATGGCCAATAAAACGTACCTTTTTCCTCTGGGTAGCTATGTAGAAAAAGGCAAAGGTAGAATGTTGCATACATTTTTTAGGCACTTCAACAGGACCGATTGTTTTTGTTGAGCTGTTTTCCTCTTTATAAAACAGGATTCAATTCTGGGAGAGGGGGCAGGTATAACCACAAAGGCCAGTATGATGTTGAAACAAAAGGCATCAATAAAACTTAATTAAAAATAATAACCCCTCAAGGATATACAGACTGTATAATAGTAGTAGTAGTTAGCATTTCTATAGTGGTTTGGGGCTTACAAAGGTGGTTGTTGTTCAGTGTTTCATTCATGCCCAACTCTTTGTGACCCTATTTGGAGTTTTCTTGACAAAGATAATGGAGTAGTTGGCCATTTCCTTTTCCAGCTCATTTTACAGATGAGGAAACTGAGGGAAACAGAGTTAAGTGACTTGCCCAGGGGCACACAGCTAATAAGTGTCTGAGACCAGATTTGAACTCACCAAGATGAGTCTTCCTCACTTCGGGCGCAGCACTCTATCCACCGCACCAGCTAAGATTTACAAATTTCCTTTATCATCCTCATTTCACAGGTAAGGAGGTTTGAGATTCAGAGCCACGAAATCATTTGGCCAAACACACATAACTAGTAAGTTCCAGAGCCAGTGTGCAGATCCAGACTTTCTAGGTCTCTTTCCACTGCACCACATAGTTTGTGAGATCTGGAGTCTTTTCTCGGCCTCCTTTCTCTCACAAACCTCTGCCCCCTCAGCCTATCATCAGTTCTAACTGCAAGGAGAGGCCAGTTTGTAGAAAGTGGCTAAAGTGGATAAGCTAAAGGGGAGAAGACTTGAGAAGTCACATTAAGGACCCTATTGAATCATTCCCAAGGATGAGCCAGTGTAAATGTGTCAGGACTAGCAGAGGGGAACATTAAGCCCCTAACCTGCCTAGAACCCAGTTCATGCTCTGTCATCTATGCTGACCATATGGAAAAGTGTGCAAGTATTTGCCAGCCCACAAGAGGTACCAAGAGAAAAATACTATAGTAAAAACGAGAACTGAGAGAGCAAAGGAGGAAGGCTACCATATCATGTCTGGAATTTCTCCCCTGTCTGAGGGTGAAAGACTGGAGTGCTCTGCCCCTTCCCAGGGCAGGAGACACACTTACCCAGCATCCTTGGGGAGCCTAACATGGGAGAGAGGGATAAAGGAGAGAAAGGAAAGAGAAGAGAGAGAGAGGAACAGAGAGAGAGAGAGAGAGAGAGAGAGAGAGAGAGAGAGAGAGAGAGAGACTTGTGTTTCACAAAAAGCTCATAGCCCTTTTCTTTACTAAGGCATGAGACAGACCACTGTTATTGTCACCAACCCTTTTGCCATTCTCTGCCTAAATTGGGGGATAGGTCCCATCTCAAAAGATAGAGTCAGCCCCTATAACTGGCTGACTATTTGGACAAGAGAAAGGAGGGTGACTATAATATTGTTCAGTTCCACTTTCTCTCCCTTCTGCATCGCTTACTCTTGCCGGTCCTGAGACCCTTGTTCCCGCTCTCACAACAGCTCTCATACCAGCTGCCCCAAACTACCTCTGAGTCTGGGTTCCTTTGCAAAGTCAGTCCCTGATCTGTTTGTCCTCTTCTTGCCAAGAAGCTCAGCATAGGAATAAAGAACAGAGAAGAGGGTACATTGCTGGCCTGGTGCCCAGCATGGGTTGTCAGTGTCTCAGCATCCACCAGCCCCTTCCCTCTTACCTTGGTCTGGGCTAAGCACATCCTGGGCACCAGGCTCCTCCATCCCGTGCTGCAGTGAGGCACCGGGGAGCCCTGCAATCATTCAGCTTGCCATCCCTGGAACCAGGGCACCTGCCTCATTCTTACAGCCCTGGTAGGAAGTTCCCCAGGCTAGAAGCTCCCACCTCTTTCATACAGAGCTGGAGCCCCGGTCTCCGGGGCCGGGGCCACCTATTCATGTTGCTGCCAGGTAAAGCAGTGGCCCGGGGGGCAGCCAGATCTTAGCAGCCCTTCTCTTCATCAATCTAGGCACAGGGCCACGTTGGGAGCTGGGAGCCACAAGTCTGCCTGCTGTTAACTCCTTACTCCCCACCGCTCCTTGTCTCCTTCCAGCCCACTGCTTTCCTTCTCTCCCTTCCTCAGCACCTGGCAGAGGGAGGGTGCTGAGATAAACAATAACAAGCAGGTAACTGGCTGTCAGTGTCCCACTGGGACATGCTCCATTCAGGAGGCAGCTGCCAACAATTCCCCTCCTTGCCGGAGGGAAGGCAATTCATTTAAAGAAAAAAGCACTTTAACACCTCCTCCATTCTAACTCAGCTCAGGAGCCGGCATCTGTTGCCATCTGCTCCTGTTTGAATCCCAGCTCTGATACTTCCTAGCAGTGTGACTTTGGGCAAGTCATATCATTACTTTGAGCCTCAGTTTTCTCATCTGAAAGATGGGAATCATTTTTCACTACTACCTCTCCATATAGCTGTCATGAGGAGAGAGTTTTGTAAATATTAAACTATTGTGAACTACTCTAAAGCCTCTTCTTCCATTGTTAAGTAAAGAATCAGAGAAACCTTAGACATTCTCATGACAAAAGGAAAAAGCTGTTTCCTAACTATGTGTCCTGCCTTCCCCATTCTGATGGCAGGGACCATGTCTTTTCCATCCATCATGCCCCCTTCTTACTACTCATGCCTAAATGGACTGGGCACAAAGTAGGCATTGATTTAATGCTTCTTGGTTAAAGTGCCTTAGCAACCAAGCTGAAATTCGATCCTGCAAACATAGTGAAGATTCTACTGTGTGCTAGACATCCACAATTAATTCTCAATAGAATGCAAGTTCCTTGAAGGCAAGGATTGTCTCCCTCTTGCCTTTATGTCATCAGTGCCTTGTATGTGCAGTGCCTGGCACCCCACAGGTGCTTAATAAATGTTTGTTTAATTGAAAACAAAGCTAGTCATTATAGAGTAAGCTCCCAAACAATTACATGGTCTCTCTTAGAACCAAAGAATCACAGGCCTAGAGATGGAAGGGGTCTTGGAGGCCATTTATTCCAGCCCCTACATTTTACAGATGAAGAAACTGAGGCCTTTCATTAGTATAGGTTGAAGTCTTCTAGATTCTCTCCAGAGAAAGGAGGATGGGATCTCCAGGCAGAGATGGAAAAGTGCCTCAAGAAAAGTGACATATGTGTCACCAGCCCCTGTTCTGTCTCCAGGGTTAATTCCTTCCCTGGCTTGAGTCTGTAATTTCAAATTCATCTCAGGGACTTGTTTTCATTTAACTTAATGCAGCCGGCATCAGAGGGAAATAACATTTTCTAGAGCCACAAAAGAGATTTCTGTTCTCAGAGTGATGTTTTGAAAGATGTCATTTTCCTTAGCGCTCCCCATTTAGTGTCTGCTGCAGAAGAGGATGGGAGAAGGCAGCTTAAGAAATATACAATGGAAACCTCAGCAGAGTGGCTTCTGCCTGCAGAGCCCAGGTCTAACCAACCTCCTGGTGTGTGAAAAATAATCTGTCCTATTCTCCTGGACCTCTCTGATAGCTGGCCCTCTCTGAATGCAGAGTCCACAGGCTATCACAGCCAAAAAGCCTGGGATGTTCAGATCACTGCTGCCCCAAGGAGGTGGTAGCTTCCCTCTCCTTGGAGGGTCTTCAGGAAGAGGCTGGATGACTTGGCCTCCGAGGTCCCTTGGAACTCTGAGGTGCTGAAATTCCAATGCTGCTGCTCCTACCTTTTAGTCTCAGGCTCCTAGCTATCTGACTCCCTTAAAGGAGGAGTCCTTCTTCCCTGATTAAAAAAAAAAAGATCTTTCATTTAACTCATCTTTCACTTACTGAGTCAGCTGTCTTTCATTCATTCACGGATTTATTTGTTCATTCGTTCAATCATTCACTCATTAACTATTTATTAACTCACCATTAATCATTTTTTCATTCACTTTCACTCATCCATTCATTTATTCATTCACTTGTTCATGCATTTATTCATGGGTTTACTTGTGCACTCAATCACTCATTTATTTAATCATTTACTTCACTCACTAATTGATCCATTGTCCATGTGCTTACTTGTATACTCACTCAACCACTCATTTATTTACTCATTTATTCAATCATTGACTTCACCTATTCATTCACCTGATCATTCTTTAATTATTCATTCACTCATTCATTCATTCACTCCTTCACTTATAAATTCACTGATTCACTCACTCATGTTCATCTTTAATTGTCTCATTTCCTCATCCATTCACTCAGTCACTCAGTCTTTGATGCCTTAAAATCTAAAGTACCTTGGACAATTTACAGTAAGGCTTGCTAACTTGAGATCCACAGCCACCTTGGGTCCATGAATAGATTTCAGGGTGAATTTGGATGGGGAAAAATTTACATCTTTATTTTTGCTAACCTGTGGTTTCTTATTTGATCCTATACTTTTCATTCTATTCATATAAGAACATTATTCCACCCCACTGTCAAGGGGGTACAGGACACAACAAAAGGGTAAGAGCCTCTGCTCTAAAATGCTTTATAGATATGAATTATTCTTATATTCTCTCATCCAGGAATTTATTCATTCACTCATTAACTGACTTATTCACTCCCTAAATCATTCACTCCTCATCAAACCTTTACTAAGTATCAGCTAGTGCCCAGAGTTGTATTAAATGTTGTGAACAATCCAGGAAAAGTAGAAATGATGCTCTTTGCCTAAAGAAGCCACAATCTCATTAAAGAAGAAGAAGAAAAAAAAACACCATAGACAATTAAACCATAGAATAAATTACAACACCAGAAATGCTGTCCAGCAGAGAAGAAAGAAGCCAGACAGTGAATCTGGAGACCTGTGCTTGAGTTCCTTATATTAAGCTGTAATATAATTTTAAGTAAGTCACTTTCACCCTCTGTGCCTCAGTTTCCTCATCTATGAAATGGATCTAAATAATGCCTACCCTGCCTACCTCACAGGGCTATTGTGAGTTTTATATGAGCTAGGGGTACAAAAGGACTTTATAACATTGAAGAGTAGCACGTAAGTGAGAGGTTGTTATTAGCAAGAAAAAAATCTGAAATTAAAATCTAGATACACAGTCCCAAATGGCCTTAGAAAGAAGATTTCAAAGGACATCATGGAGTTTTCAAAGGGACCCTAGACAAAACAAGGCCAATGGGACAAAAAAATCTCACCCATCATCAACATCATTAACCTAAGATTACTGAGCAGAGATATCAGTCAATGTGGGGAGCT
This sequence comes from Trichosurus vulpecula, assembly GCF_011100635.1. Taxonomy (NCBI): domain Eukaryota; kingdom Metazoa; phylum Chordata; class Mammalia; order Diprotodontia; family Phalangeridae; genus Trichosurus; species Trichosurus vulpecula. The sequence goes on from NC_050574.1 coordinate 30,655,130, forward strand.
ATGATGTGCCTCCAAACCCCAGCCAAAACATGGAGGTAACCAACTGGCCAGTTGCCCAGGGACATAGGAAACCAGCCTGTGGGCCTCCTCAGATGCACTACAAGAGATCAGAGCCTGTTATAAGAGCTATGTAAACTTGAAAGAGCCATACAAATATAATTTATTCTATTACATGATTTCTCTCTCCCATCCCCTTGTCTACCTCATCGGAGATTCCCCCACTTCCTCTGCAGAGGGCCACTTGGCTTATGGAGAAGAGCAGGGAATGCAATAAAGAAGGAAATGAAGAAGGCAAAGAGGAGAAAGATGGGATATGGGAAGGGAAGAAGGAGAAAAAGGAAGAGATAGAGATAGAAGGAAAACAAGAGAAAAAGAGGGGAGGAGAAAGAAGAGAAGCTAATAGACTTCAAGTTGGAGGGACCTTATCAGTCATATAGTCATAGCAATATAGGCTCATGTATAATAAGTCTCTAAAAGCAGGTTGGAGCCAGGTTGTGAAGGACTTTAAGCAATAAATAGGGGAATTTGTAGTTGATCCTAGAGGTAGTAGGGAGCCACAGGAGGTTTTTGAAGAGAGGAGGCACAGGATCAGATCAGAGCTTGAGAAGCAGTGTAGGGGAGAGACTTAAGGCAGGGGGACCAATTAGGAGGGGAAGAAGGGAAGGGGAGGGAGAGAGACCAGACAAGGAAGGAGAGATAGAGGAGAGAGAGAGAGAGAGAGAGAGAGAGAGAGAGAGAGAGAGAGAGAGAGAGAGAGAGATGGAAGAGGAGAAAGGGGAAAAAAGAAAGAAAGAAGAATAACAAATGACAGTAGCTCACATTTACATAGAACTTTAAGAACAGGAAGAGAGAAAGGCTAGAAGGGAAAAGAGGTCTGCTTCCAGGGTAGGCTCTTTAGGTCAAGGTTATTTTGTTTGATGACAAGAAATTTTGCCTTTCCTTCTACAAGAAGACCAGATTAAATCACTCCCTTTGGAATGTAATAAATAAACCATCAGATCACCCCAGTCAAGCCAGCCCCTCCCCACCCCCACTTCCCCCAGGCACCCTGTCCACAGAATGGAGCAGAGCAAGGCTATTTCTTTTATTTCATGGCCTGTGATTAAGCCTGGAGGATTCAATGCTGCATGCCATAGTTTCATATTAATTTACTTAAAATTCTGATTCCACAAATGTTCTTTCTGAGCATTTAAGCGGCATCTTGTCTTTGAGAAGAGCACACTATCAATTAATCATCATTTGGCTTGGCAGGCGAGGGTGGTTTACCAAACAGACCTGGAAAACAGACTGTCATGGGAAGAGAGGGCCTGCTGGGCTCCTGAGGAGTTTCATTTCTGTCCCCTTTGAAAGGGAGGGAACCCCAGAGGGAATAATTCACATCTGAAAGTCAAGGTGGTAGAGTCAAAAGGGCTCTGGATTTGAAGATTGAGGGCCTGGGTACTACTCTCACTTCTGTTTTTTCATATTTTTGTGACCTTCAACAAGTCATTTAGATGGCCTGAGCCTCAGTTTCCTCATCTGTAAAAGGGAGGGAGCCACTGAGGTCCTTTCGAACCCTCTGTCTCTGATCCTATGAAAACTAAATTCCAGTCAACAAACATTTATTAAGTATATCACTGCATGCCAGACACTGTGCTAAGTGCTGAGGCTCCAAAGGCAAAACGATAACAATCCTTACCTCCAGGGAGTTTCTAGTCTAATAAGAGGATACAATGTAGACAAGTGCCAATGAATAAAAAGTATATAAAAAGTTACAAAGTGATACTAAGTCAGGGCAAAAGGGAAAGAGGAGTGATCCCTGGAGGAATGAGGAAAGGTCCCTTGTAGGACCTGACACCTGAACAATGCGTTGGAGGGAGCTGGGGATACCAAGAGGAAAAAGTGAGGACTGAAGGCTTGAATTTGGGGGAAGAAGATCAAGTGAGGAGAGTCCTGCCATTGCCTATGTAGGAGTTACCACTGCAACCCTGATTTCAGCAGTTATGTTTGTGCCTAAGTATCAAAGGAAAATCAAGATGGGAGCTGTCCGTTATTGATATGGGCTGCCTATGGAATAAAATTTACTGATGTGTGGAGAGCAGGGGGTAGTGGCACGCAGGCAGATGTGGAGAGGCTCTGGGGCTGTCCCATGGGGCACCCAGGACTTATTTCTGCAAATCACAAAGTCTCCAAGTTAGGGAGGGACCTCAGAGGCCATCTGGTCCAACACATACCTGAATAAGAATCCCCTTGGGCATCGAAGGTTGCTTTCAGTTCTCAATCTATGATCCTCTGACCTACCTTTATCCCTCCTGGGACCTGGACCTTCTAAGTCAAATCAGATCCACAAGCATTCATTAATTAGAGCACCTACTATGTGCCAGTCACTGTGCTAAGTAAGTGCTGGGTTCTTCCATGAAGAAGGCAAAGTGGTGCAGAAGAAGAGGGGCAGATTTGGAGGTAGAATGGTATCCTGGCTCTGCTCCTTCCTTCTTGTGTGACCCTGGGCATGTAATTGAACTTGTGTGACTCTGGGCAGGTAAAGCACAGGCTTTAGGTTTCAGTTTCCTCATTTTTAAAATGAGAGGGGCAAGTAGTAGTACAGGTGACTCCTTTTCAGACCTAAACCTGATGTCCTTTAAACAACACTGACATCCGCAAACACCAAAGTCTGGGTGATTTGCCTGCTCATTCCACATTCCTCCCAAAGCCGGATATGAACCCTCTGCTTTTTTTCTTTATCTCCCAGTCATCATGCATTCCTTCTCTCCCTCCCTAGCACTTCCTTTCCCCATGGTCAGTTCTCTATCTTCTGGAGGCCCTGGCTATGGCTGGGGTAGCAAGAGGGCTGAGAAAGACACAAAAACCTGCTCCCTCCCTCTAAACCTGGTCTGAGCTCAGTTCCTGGCAACAAAGCATGCAAACCACCTGCAGGTGCTTGTGGAAATGAACACAAGCTCCCAAGGCTAAAGTCAGAAAGACACTGGGCAGGACTGGAAAGAAACCAGGCAAGTCCTGTTCACAGGTTCTCAAGCATGGAAAATGGAACTCCAAGAAATGGGAGAACTGGCCAACATTAATGCTGAAAAGAACCTTAGAGATGGTGTAACTCAACCCTCATTTTTACAGACAGGGAAACTGAGGCCCAGAGGAAGGAAGGGACTTGGTCTGGGACACACTAAACATTAAGGCTCCCTCACAACCATTCTCCAATTTGGCCATTTTCCTTGGGAATTTAAGCCAAGCCAAGCCAATGAGCACCTATGTTCCATACACCATGCTAGGAACAGAAGATACGAAAATAAAGATGAAATAGTTTCTACCTTCAGAGAGCCTAAATTGGAGGCTGTGGTAAGAAAGGTGGGGGCAGAATAACAGGCACACAGAAAAGTAAATTAAATATCTATTCAAAATGACAGCAAAGGCTAATGCCCCTGGCCAGCTCTCCTTTAGTATGGAACCCAGGTTCCTAAGCTCCCCCAGCCTTCCCTGCCTTAGCCTGCTGACACAATGCCAGGCATGTAGGACTGGCCACATTCATTTACTACCAGTCAAGGTCCCTGCAAGGTGCTGTCCAGTTTCTGAATCTGGACAGGCTCCACTCAGGACATGATTGGGAGCAGGTGCTAAAAACTGGCTTTCATTATCTTCCCATGGATAGGATATTGGGTTCAGGTGGAGAGGGAGCAAAGGCAGAGGCAGGTCAGGCTGCCTCCCCCTGCTGCTTCTATCATATAGCAGAAAGGACATCCTCTGACCCCTTCCCCATTTGGTTTGAGAGCTCTGCCCTAGGCACAACAAGTAAATGATCATTTGTTGAATGCCTACTATGTTCTAGGCACTGTGTAGGTGCCAGTGATACAAATACCAAAGTGAGAAAGTCCCTCAAGGATATTCTAACACGGAGAGACAACACATCTAGGGGAATGGTGGCCAGAGAAAGGAGTTTGGGTTTGGGGAGTCATAGGGTTGGGGAATGGAACAATACATAACCCTTTCTAAGAGGCAATGGTAGAGCTGATCTGATTACTGAGCCCAGAGTAAAAGGTGGGAAGTGGCGTGAGGAGGTGGTGGAGAATAGGTGAGGTGGCAGTAAAGATGGCAAGATATTCCAGTTGGCCATGGTTTCTTGGTGGATGGCTACATGGGAAGTAAAGCATGGTCTGAGACTGGCTAGTTTATAGGGGATTGGGTGAGTTTATATTCACTCATTCACCAATCAAGACAGCTCAGTTCTAGGGAAGCCTTTGAAAGCTGAGTGGATTCACTTATGGTTTCTAGTAGTGGGGTGTCAGGCTTGCTGTTCCAGTTGGGAGGGTTACAGCTGTGGTGCCCTGTAACCACTGAAGTTACAACCAAAAAGACAAAAAAGTCCCTGTCCTCTAGGAGCTGACATTTGAATCAGGGAGAAAATACACATATATAGGAGAGAGAGTGGATACATGGTATCTCTAGAGGGAAAAGCATGGACAATGGGAAAGGTTGGTCTCTTGCAGAAAGTTGCAGTTAAACTGAATCTTGAAGGAAGCCAGAGACTCTAAAAGGCATAGGTGAGGAGGAAGAACATCCCAGGCACAGACAGGAGACAGAGCACCATGTACAAGGAATAGCAAGTACATCAGCATGGCCAGAGCGAAGAATCTGTAGATTCCCTCTGTCGAGGGGAGCAATGCACAAAACCACAAAGATTGGGAGGAGTCAGGATGTGAAGAGCCTCGAATGCCAGAGGAGCTTATATCTGAATAAAACAAATGAATGAAAAATTATTAATTAAATATATACTATGAGGGGCAGCTAGGTGGCACAGTGACTAGAGCACCAGCCCTGGAGTCAGGAGGACCTGAGTTCAAATCCAGCCTCAGAACTTGACACACTTACTAGCTGTGTGACCTTGGGCAAGTCATTTAACCCCAATTGCCCTAACCTTCCCCCCTCCAAACAATTATGTATATATATATATATATATATGTATATATATATATATGTATATATATATATATGTATGTATATATATATACATACATATGTACTGTGTGCCAACTATAGTGCAAAGTACTGGGCATACAAATATAAGCAAGAAATATGGTCCCTACCCTGAAGGAACTTATATTCTGATAGTGGAAGACAACACATACAGGTGAACAGTGGCTGGAGGAGGGCTGTTTTGGAGAGGGAAAGTTATAAGGAATGGTGATTGGTACAGTTAACAATGTCTTTTCCAGGAATGATAGTGTTGATTTAATTACTGCTCTCAGAGATGATGATAATGATGACAAATGACATTTATATAAATATATTATATTTATATTTACTTTAAGGTTTGCAAAGTACTTTACAAATATTACCTAATTTTATCATCACAACAACTCTGGCAGGAGGTACTATTTTGGTCCCTATTTTAAAGGCAAGGAAACTGAGGCAGAAGTAAGTGACTTGTTCAGGGGGACACACAACTGGTAAGTGTCAGAGGCTGGATTTGAACTCAGGTCTTCCTGTCTCTGGGTCCGGATGAAATGGAAAGCAAGGGGGTGGGGGAGTAGAACAGACGTGCACACAATAATATGGCATGGAGACTAGATCAGATTAAGGGGAATATCCACTGATTAGAGCCTAGCACATCACCAGGGTAGAGGATCTTTATCCATTACACCACATAGTATCTTTTTTTTAAATAAAAAGGTTGCCTCAGACGGCCTCTAAGTTTCTCTCCAGGTGGGAGTCTACCATCAGTAAACTATGGGATGCTGAGATAATAAACCCAGGGTGCCGAGACAGGTCCTGGTTCTCTTCCTTCTTAGCTAGCTGCCTCTGGTTCTGACCCCCTCTGCTGGCAGAGAGACACATTGCCTCTGGGGAGTTCCGGCTGCTTAGGTTATAAGCCTTTCCAATTTACTGAAAGCTTTGAGACCCTAGGACCCTAGAGCTAGAGCTGGCTGAGACATTAAAACTTATGGAGTCCACCTGTTTCCTTTTGCAGATTAGGGAACCGAACATCAGTATGTGCCTAGCCCTGTGCCCACCTCCACTGTTGCCTCAGTTGACCATGGTCTGGTTGGGAGAAGTCAAAGACCAACAAACCCAGAATGGAGAATAACATTGTGATGGGGCCAAGGGAGGGACTCGTGCAGTCAGGATGACAGAGGCTCAGAGAAAGGAGAGATCACTAGGATAGTCAAGGCAGGCTTCCTTGAGGTGGTGAGGCTGGTGCTGGGCCTTGAAGGGTGAAGGATTTAAGTGAATAGAAATGAAAGGCAGAGTGGAAAAAGATCATGGTTCTTCTCAATGGCTCAGACTTCTTATTTCCCAAGGGCATAAAACTTTGGCAGGACTGTTGAGCGGCCTGGCACAGTAGAGAAGACTGACTTTGAAATCAGAGGACCTGGGTTCAAATTCTGCCTCTGAAGCTAACTACCCATATAACCTCAGGCAAATAATTTATTTCCTCAATTTCCTTATCTGAAAAATTCAGGCTTGGATTCGATGGCGTCAGAGGTCCTTTCCAGCTCTGCATCAATTAGCTTGGCAACTCATGTCCTTTAGAACAAAGGATGCTGCTGCTTCCTCAAGCAGGGCCTGCCCCAAAGCCAGCCTGACCCTGAACTTCAGTAAGAGAAATCAGAGCCCAGAAAAAGTGCCTTCTTCCCACAGGGGCCATGAGGGGACTAAGAAATGGGGGTCTTCCCAAGACATTTAAGCCACAGGAATTCTTCCCAAACGCCCATGGTTTGGGCAACAGGTTTCTTTGACACAAAAATTTGACACAGATCTTAAGGAAGCAAAGAGCCTATTAGAGGAAACCAATGCTGTGTTTCTCCCTTCAGACATCAATAGCCTCCAAATGCCAAGGCTACACTGGGGAGGCAATCTGAGGAGAGCCTAGCACAGGGAAGAGGAGAGAAGGGCAGAAGGGAGGGGAGAGGAAGAGAGAAGAACATCGGACAATTGAGGGGAGGGAAAGAGTAGAGGTGAGAAGAGAGGAGATAAGTACAGTGGTGAAGGAAGGGGAAAGAGGTAGAAGAGAGGAGAGAAAATAGGAGAGGAGGCAGGAGGGAAGGAAGAAAAGAGGGTGAGAGAGAGGAGAATGGGGAAAGCAAAGAGGAGGGCAGGAGAGGGGCAGGAAGGAAGGGGAGAGAAGGGAAGAGAAGAGAAGGGAAGAGGAAGGGGAAAGAGAAGGGGGAAAGAAAGGGAAGGAAGGGAAGGAAAGGAAAGGAAAGAAGAGAAGGGAAGGAAGGGAAGAGAGAATGGCAGAGGAGAAGAAGACAGTGAAGAATGAAAAGGGGGAAAAGAAAGAAAAGCAGAGGGGAGGAGAAGAGAAGAGAGAAAGGAACGGGGAAGGGAGAAGGAGATGGAGAGGAAGAAAGAGGAAGGGTCTCTTCTCTCTGCCAGTCTATTAATCACCAAACAAAAATCCAATCTTTTCAAACACCTCAAAATCAATGATGGACTGTGGTGGCTGATAATTAATCTGATGTCCCTGGAATAAATTCTTTGCCCATTCATCTCTCCTGATGATTTCCTGTCTGGAGGTCTCTCCGGAACTTAGAGAGTCTTCTTTTTCCTTTCATTTAAAATCACTTTCAAGAAGTAATTACAAGTTACCAAGTCATTTGCAAAATGAGTCACAGTGAGTAAACTTGAGTGAGTAATACCACTGGGGACATTGGGGGATCATGTCCATCCTGAGGTATGGCAGGACAGGATACTTTGGGAAAGCCGGGAGATACCCTGCTCCCTGCCCCCCCACACACACACAACAAGTGATTGAGGAGCTCTAGATTCCCAGAGTTGAAAAGGATGTTGCAATCTGAACAAGAGTCCTCCCTGAAAACTCAGGACAACATATCACCCAGTCTTTGATAGCATGTCATTATAGTCCTTGGCTCTAGGTCTGACCCTGGCATGAAGCAGAAGAGACTCACAGAAGCACAGAATTTCAGAGTTTGAAGGAACATTAGTGGCCATCTATCCATTCCAACCCATATGTGAAAGGGATCACCACCATGACATACCAACGGATCAGACCCTTCTTCATATGTTTGAGCACAGTCATCATATCCCTTCTCCTCTCCAGGACAAACTATAGATCAGGTTATCTTTATTTTACAACTAAGTAGTCTGCGACCGAAAGAGGTGATTTTTCCAACAGTCATGTGAACTAGCAACAGGTAACTAAGTGCCCCCAAGACAGCGAGGGAGAGCAGTGGACGGGACCTAGAATCAGGAAGACCTGATTTCAAATTCAGCCTCAGACACATACCAGCTGCCTGATCCTGGATGAGTCACTAAACCTTGCTTGCCTCAGTTTCTTCATCTGTAAAGTGGGGATAATAATAGCACCTACCTGCCCGGGCTGTTGTGAGGATCATATAGATAATAATTGCAAAGTGCTTATCACAGAGCTTGGCACATGGTAGGTGCTATCCAAATGTTAACTATTATTATTATCATCACAACAGAGATGGGCTTTGATCACAGGAGCACCGATTTAGAGATCATCTGGTCTTCATTTTACAAACGAAGTAACTGATGCCCTGAGAGTGACTTAGCTAAGGTCACGCAGACAGTAAATGGACTCGCACTCATGTTTTAAGATCAAACGCTCAGCACTTCTCCCCCCATACTATGAGAAAAAGGAGAAAAAAAAGGAAAGAAGGAAGGGAGGAAGGGAGGGAAAGAAGGAAAGAGGGAAAAAGGAAGGAAAGAAAGAAGGAAAGAAGGAAGGAAGGGGAAAAGGAGGGAAGGAGGGGGAAGGAAGAAGGAAGGAAGGGAGGGGGGAAGGAAAGGAAGGAAAGAAGGAAGGAAGGTGGGAAGAAGGAAGGGGAAAAGGAGGGAGGGAGAGGGAAGGAAAAAGGGAGGAGGGAGGGGGAAGGGAGAAGGAAGGAAGGGAGGGAGGGAAGAAGAAAGGAAGGATCAATGCATCAGAGCAGTGTTTGGCTGTGCCTGGGAAATGACAGAATGAGAGAACCCAGCCCAGAGCTTGGAAGAGAGACAACATATTTTTCTCTCTCTCTCACTGCACCAAAGTGACCTACATTCTCCTGCCAGCTGCCTAGAGATGGTTTAGATGATTGACTAAACATTATAACAGGTCAGGGGGTCCATTCTGTCCAAAGCAGCTAGAGCGGCCAGACCCCAGGGCTCTAAGGAACAGAGGGAACGCTGGGAGCTGCTCACCTTCTTCGATGCCCCCACCCTCATCCCTCTAACACAGACTCCAGAGCCCCCAGGCTTCCCCAGGGTGTACCAGGGTCTGAGGATCCCAGGGCTCAGTTCTTCTTGGACACACTGGAGGCCAATGTGTCGTAAGCCCTGTTAGACACAAGTCCTTTGCTGTGGGGCCACAATGCCCAGGTCTCAAGTCATAGACTCAGAGCTGGAAAGAGCTGTACAGGACATCTAGCTTAACCATTTCCTGTTGTTACCATTACAGAAATGCCCTCTTCAGTATCCCTGACCAATGTCCTCTGCTCCAGTGACATAGAGCTCACAACCTACTAGAGAAGCAGACCATTCCACTTTTGGACAGTTCTAATGGTTAGGAGGGGCAGCTAGTAGATAGAGCTCTGGCCTTGGAGTCAGAAGGACCTGAGTTCAGATCCAGCTTCAGACACTAGCTGTGTGACCCTGGGCAAGTCACTTATCTATGCTTACCTCAGTTTCCTCATCTGTAAAAGGATCAAATGGCAAACCACTCTAGTATCTTTGCCAAGAAAACCCCAAAATGGGGTCATGAAGAATCAGACACAACTGAACAATGACTTGACAACAACAAAATTGTTAGGAAATCCGTCCTCGCAAGCCTTTACAAAATCTGCCTCCCTGTAGCTCCCACCTATTGGTTTGCTTCTTCCTTTTAAGTAAGTACCAGAGACAGGATTTGCTCATAGGAGCATAGAACTAGAGTTGGAAGAAACCCCAAAGGTCACCTAGTTTGATGAGTGCATTTTACACTTGAGGGAACTGATGTTCTGAAGCTAAGGGCAGGGAGGACACTCACACAGATCTGTCAAAGCACTTTGAACACTTTCAGAGCTAACCATCAAAGAGCTGGAACGAAGGTAACATGATATAGTGGAGAGCGATGGTCTTGGAGGCAGAAGACTTGTTAGAACCTCAGTTCCCTCTTTTGTTCAGTCCTTTTTCAGTTGTATCCAACTCTTCATGACCCTATTTGGGGTTTCTTGGCAGAGATCCTAGAGTGGTTTTACCATTTCCTTCTCTGGCTCATTTTACAGATGAGGAAACTGAGGGAAACAGGGTGAAGTGATTTGTCCAGGGTCACACCACTAGCAAATGTCTGAGGCCAGATTTGAACTCACCAAGTTGAATCTTCTTGACTCCAGACCCAGCTATCTATGCACTATGGCGCCACCTAAGTGCCCTCTCTAAGGTCCTGTTCAGTCCTAAATAGATGATCCTAAGACATACCAGGTAGGGGGAAAATGAAGAAAGTGTTTTGGAAACTTTAAGGGGATATAGAAAATAGGAAATAGAGGAAAAAAAAGATATAAAAACACAGGATGATTATTTACCCAGTCCCAAATTAGTCCCAGGGAAGGGAGGCAGAATAAAGAGAGGAACAGAATTGGTAGGTTTAATCCAAGAAGACTTCCTGGAAGAGGCATCCTATAAGCCCTCCTTCAGACACTTTTGAGAAGAGAGGAGCTTGGCTGGGGCCTCTGGAAGGCATCACATTTAGGTATCTCATTCCTAAGATAATTGATTTAAAGACCCAGAAAGTCCCCAGTTCACCCTTGGCTGCCAGGTCTGGGATGGACCTGATAATAGGCAAGGATATCATTTCTTTTCACCTCCCAAAGATGAACTCTGGACTGCATAGGGAGAGGAATTTGGGGAGAGAGTACCCCCTAATACCTGGGAAAACTAAGCAGGCAGGGCTCCTTGGGATAGGTTGGCCCCATCCATTGGGTGGGAGTACTCAGCTTCCCTCTGTCCAGCAGCTAAGTCAGTATCTATAGCTGGGACACCAGATCCCACAGCTGACCCAACTCATGCTCAATAATTCATGGGTGAGTCCCCCACAACCCTATCTGCTGGACCTTCCTGGGAAATCTCATTTATGGTGAGCACAGGAAGGGGGAATTCATAAGTAACATAGAGGGGCAGCACGAGGCAGAGGAAAGGACACCAGCTGAGAGACAAGGGATGTGGATTCTAATCCAAACTCTGCCAACTCTCATTCTATGAACTCAAGAATTCTGTTCCTTATTCTAGATCTTGGGTCCTTCCTCCACAAAATGGGGCAGTTGAACTCATCTGGACTAGACTTTAAATCTTTAAATGAATGCTCCTCTCAGTTGAACTCAACATTTAATTAATATCCCTTCCAGCTTGAAAATTGACTGTTCTAAGGCCCCTCCCAGCTCAGACATTCCATATGCCAAGATCCTTTCCAGTTCTGACACTCCTTGTTCTAAGATCTGACATTCTACATTCTAAGGCCACTCCAAGGTCTGATATTCCCTGCTCCAAGGTTTCTTACAGCTTGAGAATCCTTGGTTTAAGATCTCTCCCTGCTCTGACATTCTCTATTCTAAGATCCTTCCTTCAGGATGTTCTATGTCCTAAAGTCCCTCCCAGCTTTGACATTTTCTGTTCTAGGCTCATACCAGCTCAGACACTTTATATTTCTATGACTTAATTGGGCTGCATTTTAAAATACTTGGTATATGTCGAGTTTAGAAAGAACCGCTTTGTCCTAGGAATAGTCACAAATAGCCACGATAGTCCATTTCATACTGGAACATTTGTACTGACCCTAAAAACCATATGGTCTCTTTCCTGTCTCTCCTCTCCCCATCCCAGGTTTCTGGGCATCCATCGCTACAGCAGAACTGCGGGGAGAATTCAGACACACACCTGTGAATGCGCGCGCGCGCGCGCACACACACACACACACACACACACACACACAGCCCCTGGGTGGCTTCCAGCAGGTGCATGTACACAGTTAGGAGGCTAAACTTAGCAAGCAGCTGAACTGACTGCAAAAATGGATTGGCCTTTGGAGCCAAGAAAATAGATCCAAGAGAATACCTTCCCTGGAAGCCGATACTGCGGCTCAGAGGTCTTTTCTCCCTAAATGTGCCCCTGCCAATGAAACTCAATGGACAGGTGAGCACACACACACACACAGGGCTGACTGTGTCCTCGGAGAACCCACCTCCTCCAGAAGCTATCTCTGATGACTCGCTATACCCACAGCCCCCTCTTCATTCAGCATCCTCCCTGATGCTGTCCTTGCTCTCTTTATTAGAATGGTGATTTGTATACCATCTCCTCAAATTGCCCTTCCATGTAGTTCATGTTGGGTGTAGGCAGAGCCCACCTAGGCTGGTAGGATTATAGATTCAGAGCAGTAAGGATCCTTAAAGACCACGGAAATATAGGACCGTAGATTTTAGTGCCAGAGGGGACCATGTTGGCCAATAACGGGAGTTCATCACATGGCTCACCGTCTTCATGACCCCTAGCATCATCCTTGGCCTGGCCATCACCAGGTGTCATGACTTTTGTTTTACTGCTGGACTCTGGAGGAGACAGAGGCCAACGGCTCTGTGAGCTCTGCCTCACTCAGATCCAATTCAAGCCTAAGTTGTGACATCACCCTCATGATGTCCTTTTCAAGAACAACCAACAACAACAACAACAAATGAAGAAATTGTGTTGCACAGAAGAGAAAGGACCTGCCCAAAGTCACAGAGATAGAATCAGAACCCAGGTCTTTTGAATCCACAGCCATCATGCCTTCTATTGAACCACAATGCCTCCTACGCAGAAGGGTATTCCTGAGAGATTTTGGGTAACTCAGATATCCATAAATGGACTCTCAGTTTAAATACCCAGGGTTCACCTACTGTTTAAAGGAGCCCTGATGGAAATGCTTGTCAGCAAATAACTACACGGAAATTGAATTACTTTGGTGTAAGTCTATGGTTGTACATACTGTGTTTTCTTAAAGTAAAACCAGCCCACTACCCCAGTTAGATTATCCAGCTTCCTAGAGTGGGTACTGGAAAGAGGAAAGAGGATGAAACTCAGAAGCAGGAGACCTGCCACTTACTAGCTATAAGACATCAGTTTCATCCTCTGCAAAATGGGCGTAAATAATATTGTCATCCATCTCACATTCAAATGATCACAGATCTAGAGCTAGCAGGGACCTCCAAGACCATTTAGTCCAACTCCCTCATTTTACAAAGGAAGGAACTAATGTCTGGGGAGTTGTTGCTGTTCTGTTATTTTCAGTTGTATCTGACTTTTTGTGACACCATTTGGGGTTTTCTTGGCAGAGATAATGGCATAGTTTGCCATTTCCTTCTCCAGCTCATTTTACAGATGAGGAAACTGAGGCAAACAGGGTGAAGTGACTTGTCCAAGGTCACCCAGCTAGTAAGTGTCTAAAGCTGGGTTTGAACTCAGCAAGGGAGGCAAGGTAATAAATGAAGGAACTGGAATTGGAAGTCAGGCCCTGTGATTCAAACACTGTTTCCAATGCAACACACAACTGTGAGGACCAAATGAGGTCAACTAGGTCAAGTTTTCTGAGATCTTAAAATACTCTGAAGATGCAAGCTATTAGAACCACTCTGTTTCTTCCCAATATCTCCCTCATCCTCAGTACACACACACACACACACAATACACACACACCACACACAACATACATACACACAACACACACACATATACACCATACATACACACCACACCACACACACACACACAATACACACACACCACACACAACATACATACACACAACACACACACATATACACCACACATACACACCACACCACACAGACACACACACACACACACACACACACACACACACACGCGCGCGCACACACACAGAGTGCCTGGGGCTTTGCCCACAGCTGCCTCCCAGTACACATTACTGAATGAAGCTGCATTCATAGGCAAGGCAGCCAAAATGTGAAGTTGCTGAAGTCCATACTGGTGTCTCAGTCCCCCCTTCTCATATCCTTCCTCTCCCGTATTTGAGTAACTTCCTACTCCTATAAGTTGGGGACAAAGTGGGCTGGGGGGTGGGAAGAGCGAAGCGGGAAGAATCTCCATAGAACATTAGAACTCAAAGGTACCTTAACAATCATTTAGTCCAATCATTCTCATTTTACAGATGGGGAAACTGAGTAAGAGGGGGCCGGAAAGGACTAGCCCAAAGTCACATAGCAAGTTAGGAGCAGAATCAGGTCTAAAATTCAGCTCTTTTGATTCCTGGGCCAAGGGATATTTTCCATGGACTAAACAGCTTCTTTCACTGAACAGAATCTAAGCCCTTTGAGAAAAGAGACTGTTTCATTTTGGGTTTTGTATCCCCAGCCCTGGACAGTGTCTGGTATATTTGTTCAGTTATTTCAGTCACGTCCTACTCTTCGTGACCCCATTCAGGGTTTTCTTGGCAGAGACACTGGAGTGGTTTGCCATTCCCTTCTCTAGCTCATTGAAGAAGAAACTGTTGCAAACAGGATGAAGTGACTTGCCCAGGGTCATACAGCTAGGAAGTGTCTGAGACCAGATTTGAACTCAGGTCTTCCTGACTCCAGGCCCCCATACTCTATCTATCACACCACTTAGCTAGCACATCGTACTCATTTAATACATGCTCGCAGGTTGATTGATTGTGGATGATATCCCAAGGCTGTGCATTCAATAAGTCAGCCTTTAAAAAGCACCTACTATGTGCCTGACTCATTGTAAGGGTCTGGAGACAGAAAGTCAAACACAAATACCATTAGAACAGCATGCTCTGCATCACAAAAGCCCAGCCTGTGACCCACTTATTTCTAGCATTATTTGACAGGGACACATTTCAAACCAACAAAAGAAATGTTCTCAGCTGCCTAGCCTTGGCTGCAAGGGAATTGGAACTGTATGTCTTTATTTGTAACTGGAGTATTCCAGGCTCATTCCAACTCTTCAGGATTAACTGCAAAAGCCTCTTTACAGATCTTTCTGCCCTACTCTGCTCAAATCAACCAGCATTTATCAAGTGCCTATTATGTGCCAGACACTGTGTTAAGCACTGGGGATACAAATAAAGGTACAAGACAATTCGAACCCAAGGAGCTCATGGTCTAATGGGGGCTGGGGGGAGGGAAGGGAACATGCAAATACCTATGTACAAACGAGATAGATACAAGATAAGGTGGAAATGGTCAGCAGAAGGAAAGTGCTAGAATTGAGAGACTTCTTAGAAAGTAGGATTTTAGCTGGAAATTGAAGACAGCCCAGGGGTGGAGATGGGGATGAGGATAGAGATGGGGATGGAGAGCATTCCAGTCGTGGGGGAGAGCCAGAGAAAGTGCCATAGTCAAGAGAGAGAGTGTCTTGTTCAAGGAACAGCAAAGAGGCCAGTGTGTGTGGGGGGGGGGGGGGTGTATGTGTTGGGGGGAGTATGAGGTTTAAGAAAAATGGAAATGGGGGGTGGGTGGGGAACTACTTTATGAAGAACTTTAAAAACCAGACATAGGATTTTGTATCTGATGGAGGAAGTGATAGGGAGCTACTGGAATTTATCAAATTTGGGGGTGACAGGGTTGGACCTGCCCTTTAGGAAATTCACTTTGATAGCTGGCAAAGAAACTCCCTCTGCCAATGCAAATAAGGACCTTCTCTTCAACCTGTAGTGTTAAAAAGTTGCCTAAAGCAATGAGAAATTGTGACTTGCCCAAGGTCACACGAACATGATTTATCAGAAGTAGGACCTCGAACCCAAGTCTTCTTGGATCAGAAGCTGGTTGTCTGTCCAGGGGTCCCTCATAAATACTCAGTGTGTATGGAAATAGTTTCAAGAGGGAGAGCAAATGGAGATGGGGTGAGAAATGAAGAAAGGCTTGGAGTGGGAAAAGGCACCTGAACTGTGTTTGGAAGAAAGCTAGTCTTTCTCCACAAACAAACAAAATAACACCGCTAATTCTTCACTTGACCCTGCCATCCCCTCAAGCTCCCATGTAGTCAATAACCAATAACATTTAGTAAGCAACTACCAGGCTCCAGGCCCCATGCTGTTTCAAGGGTACAAATACAAATAAAAAGATAGTCCTTGCCCTCTAATGCAATCTTTTGTAACCAGTTCTTTGAAACTTGTCTTGCATAATTACCAGCAATCTTTTAGATGTTAAATTCAAGGGCCTTTATTGAGTCCCAGTCCTTTTAGACTCCTCAATAGCCTTTGAAACTGATAACTTCCCCTCCCCTCCCCTCCCCTATTCCCTCCCCTCCCCTCCCCTCCCCTCCCCTCCTCTCCTCTCCCTCTTCTCCCCTCCACTCCCCTCCCTTCCCCTCCCCTCCCCTCCCCTCCCCTCCTCTCCTCTCCCTCTTCTCCCCTCCACTCTCCTCCCCTCTCCTCCCCTCCCTTCCCCCCTCCCCTCCCTCCCCTCCTCTCCTCTCCTTCTCTCCTCCACTCCCCTCCTCTCCTCTCCTCCCCTCTCTTCTACCTCCACCTCGATATGCCAACAGTATTTCAAACTCATCATGTTTAAAACAGCTCGTTCTTCTTCCTCTCAAATTTATCCCACTCCAAACATTCCTATTACTGAGGACAGAGCCACTGTCCCTCCAGGAACCTGGCCTTTCACCTTCCTGTGGTATTTGACTCTCCCCTTCCCCCAGCCCTCCCATCCGATCCATCGCCAGGTCTAATCCATCCTATCTGCTCAATAGCGTTCACATTGGCTCCCATCTCTAAGCTCACCTCTCAAATGTGAACTTCTTGAAGGCTTAGTGAGTGTTTCTTGAATTGAACTGAATTGAGTCACAGAATTCCACCTTCCGAATCTAGAGTACATCCAGGAGAAAACAACAAAGAGGTCAAGATGCCAGGAGATCTGGCCATTCAAAGAGAATTGGGCATGTTTATCCTGGAGCAGAAAAGTCTTGGGGCTGGCCTTCAAGTATTTGAGGCCCAGCTGAGTCTCGAGGCTCTCTGGTCCAAGCCATGCCTGGGCAGGATCCCTCTACATCATTCCTGATGAGTGCTCCCCCAGCCTACGTAAAGGTCTCCAGGGAGGAAGAGCTCACTACCTCCCGAGGCCACTCTTTCCATGTTAGCCAAATCTATTTTCTCATTTTCTTGATGCCAAGACCAAATCTGATTCTTGGTACTTTGCGCTCATTTTGCCTGGTTCTGCCCTCTGGAGCTCTCTGAAGACAAATTGAATCTTTCTTTGATACAACAGCTCTTCAAATACTGAAACAATTTCACATCCCCTTTGAGTCTTCTCTTCAAGCTAAGCACCCCAATTGTTTATGCATGCAACAGTCTGGCCTCCAGTCCTCACCCTCATCACCTTCTTGTGCATGTGCTCCATCGTTCTAGGTGGGTGACCTAGAACCTAGCACCTGCACTGGTGCACCCATAATCAGTACCTTCCAGAAAGATCTAATACCCACAAAACTATTTTTTCTTCAACTGGGACATTGCCCCAGCAAGGAGTAAGTATTGCAAAGGCCATGAGGGGGTTCTTCAGTTCAGTCCATCTTTTCCATATAACTACCTGAAAGCCCTTTTTAAATGGACTTCTGGAATTATATTGCTCCTCTAGTCAATAAATATCAATGGCTCCCCATTATCTACAGAATAAACTTCTGATTCTAGTGCTTCAGCCTATCTGTCCAGACTTCTTAGATTCTCCTCTCCACCACATATTCCATGCTTTGGCTAAACAGGATCATTTATGAGCAGCCCCAGTCAGGCTACATGGAGAGGACTTCCTTCAGCTCTTGGTAACCCAGTTTAGGAAGGGCATCAAGAAGGGGTGGCAAGTGTCCAGAAAAGGGCAACCAGCAGAGTGAAGAGCCTTTTAAGGTCATGCCACATGGAGATCCATGAGAGAAATTGGGATGTTTAGCCAAGAGAAGAGAAGACTCAGGGGTGGCATGCTAGCCATCATCAAATATTTGAAGGGCTGTTAAATGGAAGAGGGATTTGACTTCTTCAGTGTGGCCCCAGAGGGCAGAAATAGAAGTCATCAATCAATCAGTAAACATTTACTAAGTGCCTACTATGTGCCAGGCACATAGAAGGGGTTGAGATTACAAAGAGGTTTGCTGAGGATTAGCATAAGGAAAGCCACCTAAAAATTATAGAATTTCCGAATCAGAGCTTTTCAAAAGTGAAATGGACTGGAGGTAGTGGGCTTCCTTTCACTGG
This sequence comes from Trichosurus vulpecula, assembly GCF_011100635.1. Taxonomy (NCBI): domain Eukaryota; kingdom Metazoa; phylum Chordata; class Mammalia; order Diprotodontia; family Phalangeridae; genus Trichosurus; species Trichosurus vulpecula. The sequence continues at coordinate 30,673,311 of NC_050574.1, forward strand.
AGGTCTTCAGGCAGAGGCTAGAAGGTCCCTAGTTGGGTTTGGATCTGGGTTAGACTGGACGTCTGCTGAAATCCCTTCCAACTAAAAATCCTGTGGTTCCGTTGTTCTTCCCCTGTGGAGATACAACCTGGCAAGTGTTTCTAGCGATGCTGCAGTCCTCACCTCCCAATGGTGATCCAGTTCTGAGACTCAAGAAAATAGAAGATGCTGGCTCAACTGAACTGAACTGGTCATTAAAAACATGTTCCTCAGGCTGATGATGCTTTGGAATTATCTGCAGGGCTGTATTACAGTCAGAGGGGTGCCAGATTAGCCTCACCAGGCTTTCTCTCCAAGGCCAGAACCCTGTGCCCTGGAGGAAGGAGTCATCTGGCATTGATTGGTGGACTCCAGTGCCTTCTTTTCATAAAGCAGGTATGTGAAAGAGACTCAGTGTCTGGCCACACATATCCACAGTACAGCCCATTTAATAAGACTCAAAACACCCATGGTATCACCTAATCCTGCAACATAATTTGAAGTGTGATTTGAGCTAATGGGAGAAGCCACACTAAGAGTCTTCCTGCTCCAATTCAGGAGAGATGACAAAATACACATTATCAAGAATTACACACATTCAAAGATTTAATAACCTTTTGTGCTTCGGTGAAGATAATGGCTGCATAAGCCTCAGAGATTAAAAGCAGCTGAGAAATTGGTGCATTGGCAGGGTAGAGAGACTGAATTAAGCTTAAGAATGAATCTGTTGTGAATATCCCTGAAAGGTAAATATACAGGAACGGCAGCTCTGGCACATTATCTAGAGGGGAAAGTTCAGGATGCGATGGGTCTGCCTGAGACCCCCTTCAGAGGAGCAGAATGGCACAGAGAAAAGAGTCTTGTCTCTGGAGGAAGGAAGGAAGGAAGAGAGAGGGAGGGAGGGAGGTGAGGGTAGAAGGAAGGGAGGGAGGGAGGAAAGAAGGAAGGGAGGAAGGGAGGGAAGAAGGGAGGGAGGGAAGAAGGGAGGGAGGGAGGAAAGGAGGGAGGGAAGGAGGAAGGGAGGGGAGAGGGAGAGAAGGATGAAAAGAAAGAATGTAGGAGGAAGGAGAGAGGGAGAGAAAGAAGGAAAGGAAGGTAGAAAGATGGAGGCAGGAAGGGAGGGAGGGAGGAAGAAAGAGAAGGAAGGTGGGAAGGAGGGGGAAGGAAGGGAGAGAGAGAAGTAGGAATATAAATAATAACGACGAAATCACAGTCGTACTCTCTATCCCTATCCCTCTGCATGTAGAGGTATAGTTTTATAGCCAGGCTATGGTATAGAAGCATCTGTTGTTTATTGTTGTCATTTAGTCATTTTCAGTCATGCCATGTCCCACTCTTTGTGACTGACGAGTCCACTGCCTCATTTATTCTGACTGCCTGGCTAATAAATTACTTTTGCTCAGGTTGTTTCCTCAGTAATTATAAATTATCCACCAAGTGACCCCTTTGGGTGGGGGGGGTTGTCTTGCCATTTCCTTCTCCAGTTCATTGTACAGATGAGGAAACTGAGGTAAACAAGGTTAAGTGACTTGCCCAGGGTCACACAACTAGTAAGTGTCTGAGGTCACATTTGAACTCAGGTTTTCCTGACTCTAGGCATGGCATTCTATACATTGCATCACCCAGCTGCGTGGAGCAGCATTAGGGCATTCTATAACTCAGTCTCCAAAACAGGAACATCATATGAGCGAGCAGAGAAGGGTTACAGTATCATAGTCAGTCTCCAGTGTAGAAACATTGTTATAGTCAGGTTCAGGTACAGATGTGTTTTAGTTATATAGTCACCATCCTGTATAGAAGCATTATGATATTAGGATCAATCAGTGTGCATTTATTAAACACCAAGCATGTTCCAGGTACGCTAACAGGTGCTGGGGTCACAAAGGCAAAAAATGAAATAACCATTGACCTTCCTTCTAGAGCAATAAAATGTAAAAAAAAAAAAAGTAAATACAGACTAGAAGCATCTACATATATTTTTGTATATGCACACATGTATATATTTTGCAAATACATATACAATATTTCATGGAAGAAGCAGTATAACCTGGGGGACTGAGTGGGAATCAGAAAAGACCTCATGTAGAAGGTAACATTAAACTGAGCTTTGAAGGAAGCTAAGAATCCTAAGACACAGGCATGGGGCACAGCTTGGGCAAAAGCATGGAGATGAGAGATAAGATGTAATGTGTAAAGAACAGGTGGGCTTCAGTATCCAAGGAGTATGATATGACAGGCAGGCTGCGGTATAGACACACTGGACACATGAGAGTCAAGTTTCAGAGAATTGTTATAACGTTATAGAATCTCCAGCAGTGATACATGTAGCCAGACTGCAGGGCAGAAGTAGTTACAGTAGAAAAGTTACAATGTTATAACCAGTGTTCAGTGGAGGACCGTCAGTCTCAAGAATGAAAGAAAGCGTTTTAGCCAGGGTCCAATGGAGAGCCCACTACTACCCACTCCCAGAGTAGATGGTTGGTGGGTCACAGTCAACCATCCTTGAACCAGCCAGAGTTGGTTGTCAAGAAATTCCACCAGGCGAGGAACTTCTCTGGATGCTGATTAAAAGACTGGGTGAAAAGGATTCAGTCCTTATAATGCTGATTAACAAATTACAGTCAAACTTGAGAAATTTAGACTCCACACAAGGAATGTATGATCACCGTATCTGGCTGAAGTTTATGTTTGTGATCATTGGCAAGGAGATTGGGGGAGGGGATTTTTCTAAGCAAATTAATAGCTTGAATAAAATTACAGGAGGAATATTTAATCTTCTTCCGGAAACTAATTTTTCAGTATATTAACAGCACTTGTTTGTTTACAAACCAGGAACTTTCTGATTATAAATGAATCTGGTCAATTAATGAAAGCAGGATCTTGACTTTATAATGGAGCTGCTAGCATTCAGTTGGAGCTATGAGTACAGAGCAAATCAAGAAAGTGACATTTCACTGAATATAGTCTATAGACCATCAGAATTAGAATTATAAGAGACAGGACCATAAAGTCAGAGCTAGAATGGATTTTTTTATTGTCGTTCAGTCATTTTTTCAGTTGTGTCCAACTCTCTGTGACCTCATTTGGGATTTTCTTGGCAAAGATGCTGAAGTGGTTTGCCATTTCCTTCTCCGGCTCATTTTTACAGGTGAGGCAACTAAGGCAAACAGGGTTAAGTGACTTGCCCAGGGTCACACAGCTAGTAAGTGTCTGAGGCTGAATTTGAACTCATGAAGATTAGTCTTCCCGATTCCAAGCCCACTGCTCTATCCACTTTGCCACATAGCTGCCAGAGTGAATATTAGGTGTCATTAGGTCCCACTCCTTCATTTTACAGAGGAAAAATAAGCTTCTGAGATTGTTAAGTGACTTGTCCAAAGTCACACAGTAGAGGACATGAGTTAAGATTCCCCCTTCATTACTTCTTACCTGTCTGGTGTTGTAAAGATTGCTTCCACAATCAAGCCTCAGTTTCCTCATTTGTAAAATGGGTGTTGGAGAGGGGATTGGACTTCATGATCTCTAAGGTCCCTGGTAGCTCTAAATCTTATTATCTTTATTGTGCTAGAGCAGAAAAAGGATTAAAACCCAAGTCTCTGGACTCCCAGCCTGAGGCCTTTTCATGCTGCAGACTTCCATGATATAACTGGTACTCAGTCAATCTAAATTAGTAAGATTTTAATGGACTCCGCACATTTGCTAGGAATAGATTTAATATTCATCCTGATCAAGAAACATGCATTGACTTAGTCTGTATCAATCATTCATGGCATTGATTGGTCTGTTGACCATTACTCTCAGTATTGATCCACAGGTGCAGACATTATAAGAGGTCACTGGATGCCAGGCATTGGAGAGCAAGAAAGCCCACATTCCTGATCCCCACTCTAGCACCTGCTGGCTGGATGACCTTCATCAAGCTACTTAACTTTCTGAGCCTTCTCTTCCTTGCCTATAAAACAAGGAGAGTAAATTATTGATACCGCCTACCTCACAGAGGTCTTGGGGCACCAAATGCTTACTTTGCAAATGGTAGGAATGTGAGAGAGAATTAATTCCTACCTAAGACATTTGCCAGCAGTGTGAGCTTGGGAGAGTCCTTAACATTTGTTTCTCCATCTGGAAAATGGGGGTTAAAAAAGGCTCCTACCAAAAAAAAAAAAGGCTCCTACCTAGCTCACAAGGCTGTTATGCGAATCAATGAAAATGTGTGTGTGTGTGTGTGTGTGTGTGTAATATATGTATGTGTGTGCATATTCTCAATAACCCCCATATGTATATATATGTATATGTATATATGTATGCATGTATGTAAATGTGTATGTAAATGTAATCTATATGTAAATGTATGTGTATATGTATACGCATATGTATGTGCAGCTAGGTGATGCAGTGGATAGAACACTGGGCTTGAAATCAGGAAGACTCATCTTCATGAGTTCAAATCCAGGCTCAGACACTTACTAGCTATGTCACCCTAAGCAGGTCACTTAATCCTGTTTGCCTCAACTTCCTTATCTGTAAAATGAGCTGGAGAAGGAAATGGCAAACCACTCTAGTTTCTTTCCTAAGAAAACCCCAAAATGGAATTATGGAAAGTTAGACATGCCTGAAAATACTGATATGCATGTGTGTGTGTGTGTGTGTGTGTACATATATATACATATATAGTACTTTGCAAGTTTTAAAGATACCATTATCATTAGTCCTCCTAATAACAATACTGCTAATACCAATTCCAATATATACTAGACTTAGTTCCTGCCATGCCACATTCTGCCCCAAGGGGATGAGATGGAATAAGAAAATCTTGCCTGTGTTCTGTAACAAAGATGGGCAGAGAAGTCCTGGGGAAGCTTGGGGTCACCATCCACCAAGACCTAGGAACAACTTCTCACCAGACCATTGTGGCTGTCTTCTGAAAGGGCCTGTAGACCATCATGCTTTATGCTTCCTGGTAACATCTCTGGCTGTATCCCCTCCTTGTCTTTTATAGCCTTGACTCTGAGAGGTCAGTCTCAGCCCCAAGATGGGGGGACTGGCATAGTGTCCTAGTTTGGGAGGCATCTGCTTACACCCCATTGGGAGGGGGGCATCGCACTACACAATGGAGAGAGTGTTGGATTTATAGTTAGAAACCTGGATTCAAACCCAGATTCTGCCATAATACTTATGTGACCTTAGGCAAGTCACAACCTTCATGGGGCTCAGTTTCCTCTCCTGTAAAATAAGGATACTGGGCTAAGTATCTTCTGAGGCTCCTTCTAGCTCTAGATTTATGACCTATGATTTTATGCCCAAATCATTTCTGAACTTCCATGTTCCTCATCTATAAAAGTTGGAGTAGTCATCCTCTAGGATTTCTTCCAGCTCTGATTCTATGCTTGGAGTGACCTTGCCCATTCCCATTCCTTTTAGCCAGCTTGGCTTGCCATGAGACTGTCTCCTGGAGAAACACCTTCCTCTTTTGGGAAGGCAGGCTATTATTGATTTCTATGCATGGTTTTCTTCTTTGTGACTGTGTCCCCAGGACAAGTAGTCAAGCCTCAGTGACAAACAGAAGGAAGGATGATCAGAGAATCAGAGCATCATAGATCTCTAGCTGGGAAGGAAGGAATCTGAGAGGTTATCTGTTCTGATCCTCTCATTTTACAGATGAGAAAATGGAGGCCCAGAGTGACTTAATAACTTGTCCAAGTTGCACAAGAAGGAAGATTCTTGTCTCTGTTTTTTGGGGGAATGGGCTGGTAACACTCCATGGCAGTAACTTCTGGAGACAGGAGAGAAGGAGAGAGAGAGAGAGAGAGAGAGAGAGAGAGAGAGAGAGAGAGAGAGAGAGAGACAGAGAGAGAGAGAGAGAGAGAGAGAGAGAGAGAGAGAGAGAGAGAGAGAGAGAGAGAACCTTCGCATCGGTTTCTTCAACTCCCTGACAGGCTTTAAGACTCAGTTCACCCTGTAGCCCTGATGCCCCAGGCTCCCCACCTGCTGCTAGAGGCTCTCCCTCTAAAGTTACCTTGTACCTATTCTTCTCACATTATGTATCTACCTGTTGCTTCCTCATTGGAAGGCAAGCTCCTTGAGGGAAGGGATTGCTTTCACTCTTTCTTTGTATCCCCAGAACTTATTATAGCTTCCTGGCACAGAGTAAGCACTAAGTAAAATACATGTTGATTGACTGTAACATAGCGAGGGCTGCACCAAGCGGCCTGCTGAATTTTGAGGTTCCCCCTGGGGGCCAAAAGGGAGTGGTATCTTCCTGATACCATTCAGGACTCCGGCCGAGGTTTAAAGGTAGGTCAGAAGGCCCAGTAGGGGCAACCCCAAAGAGAGGAGCTGGCCAGAGTTCTGAAGGGCCTCAAGGAGTGTGATGATGGCTCTGGACCTCCGCCCACCATTCGCAAAACCAAGAAACGTGAAGCTTTATCCTGGAGGGGGTGAGGATTTCTAACTCGTTCTCTGGCCTTCTCCTTTGTCCTATCTGTGGGGCTCCCTGGGGCCTTTTCTCAGGGACAGAACAAATTGCTCTTCCCCTTCCCTACCTTTTTTCAGTCTTTGGGTGGCAGCTTTGCCCTTATAACATTCTGTTCACTGTCTCCTGATGACTTGTTTTCTGATCATTCCCAATCCCCCCTGCTGACACAGCACCTGGCTTATTTCCTGATATTAGTTTATGCTGCAAACATCAATATATCCAAAGCTCCCCCTGGGTCTTTTTTTCTTGTAGGTAGCTGCAGGTTCAAATACAAGCTGAGTCTGAGATTTGGGTCAGCCCTTCCTTGGCCAAGCTCTTCTTTGGCCAAACTCTTATGTAGTCATGGCCAAACCTGGCCAAACACTCTTGCTGCCTGAAGCTTTGGTTTTCCAAAAATAAGGATCTCCCACGGATATTAGGGGTGGTGGCCCCCATCCACTTGGCCCTAACAAAGGACTACCAGATGTATACACATCTGTCTTCTGGAAACCAGGAATATTTCATTGGGGGGAGGGGGGATAGGTGTGGAGACAAGAGGGGAGGGAAGGATTCCAACTTAACTTCCTAGGCTCAAGAAAAGAGGAGAAAGAAGAGGAGGAGGAAGAGGTGGGGAAAAGGAGGAGGAAGAGGAGAAAGAAAGAGAAAGAAAGAAAGAAAGAAAGAAAGAAAGAAAGAAAGAAAGAAAGAAAGAAAGAAAGAGAAAGAAAGAAAAAGAAAGAAAGAAAAAGAAAGAAAGAAAGAGGAGGAGTTAGAAGAAGAGGAGGATAAGGAGACAGTGATATCAGGAAGAACTTCTAAATGAGTGGAGCTTAGGACTTTAAGTGGAATGAGCTGCCTGGGGGGGGAGTGGGGGGAGTCCCTCTCAGTGAAGATCTTCAAGCAGAGGTTGGATGACCACTTGTCCAGTGTGGTTTTAATGATGTGAGTCAGTGTGAGTCAGCCATTGAGGACAATTTGGACATTCTGGGACTCTATGGTTCTATGACTTCCTTCGATGGACTAAAGACTGAGGTCAGTGTTTTCAAACTCAAATAAAAATGGGTCCTTGCAGGTCTCATATTGATTTAGAAAACCACAGATTAACTGGTCATGTTGTATTGTATTTTTATTTATTTTGTTACGCATTTCCCAATTACATTTTAATCTGGTTCAGGCCACACTCAAAAGTTTTGTGGGACTCTTGCAGCCCATGGCCATGACTTTGCCATCTTTGGCCTAAACCATCAATGGGGACCACTAGGCAGGGCTACGCTCCAGGCCAAGCTGAAGGAGCATGCTAATGGTCAGTGGTGTTCGGGGCAGCGTCCTGAGTTAGTGGAACAGGGTCATAATGAGTGCCTAGCTCCTGACCCTAAATTAGCCCCTTGCTCCTCCTCTTCCTTTAGTTCAGGCCCTTCTTTGTCCCTGGATTCTTTGCCAGACCTTATATCTCTCTCCCCTGACATTGTAGGAAAAAGTAACGGCTGGCCAACCGTGACGTGTCATCATCATCATCAAATCGAGCTTGGACTGAGCTTGGTTTCTTCCCTACTCTGAGTATCCACAAATGGCTCTTAGGAGAAGCAAAGCCCAGGTGCCATCTTTTGAGGAAGCTTGCAGGACCTGATGCACAGACTGGTGGGATCAAGCAGTGCAAGCCTAGGGGGAAGCATGGGGGCCCCTGCTTCAGGCCTCAGCCCCAGAGGCTGCACACTTAGCTGAAAAGCAGCAGCCTCCTCAACTCATCCCTACCCCACAGCCCTTGTCTCCCCTTTGTCTCTCCTGACCTCCCCTCCCCCTCCCACCTCCTGGCAGCATCAGGCACAAAGCCATGTGTGGGCTACATAAATCTAATGCTATTCACCCAAATATTTATTTTTTCTTTAGAGGTAAAAAAAAGAAAAGAAATGAAGAGAAAAGAAGAAGGGAGGCCAATTAGCAGTGAGTCAGCCTGAGTCTTTTCAAGGAAGCAGCACTCGGAACACCCCTCTGATCCACTGTACCGGGGGATTTAGTGACAAAGGTTTGGAGGCTTCCTTTGTTCTAGTTCTCTGTGTTTCATGAAGGAACTGGGGGGGGGGGCCATCCGGGAGCTACAGACAAGGCTTTGGCAGATGGGACAGTGTGTCCTCAAGTAGCAACTTCTTGTGTGGCCTTGGCCAAGTCTCTGTACTTCATCTCTTCTATAGAAGGACAGGATTAGATTCTATCATCCCTAAGGCCCCTCCTAGCTTTGACATTCCCTGTTCTAAGGTCCCTCCTACCCTTGACATTCTCTGTCCCTAAGAGCCCTAGCAGCTCTGACATTCTCTGTCCCTAAGTTCCCTCCCAGTTCTGACATTCTCTGTCCAAAAGTCATTTCTAGCTTTGATATGCTCTGTCCCTATGCACCCCCCCCCCCGCCCCAGTTCTGACATTCTCTGTACCAAGGTCCTTCCCACCTGACGTTCCCTGTTCTAAGGGCCCTCCCAGTCTGACATTCTCTGTTCTAAGGTCCCTCCCACCCCTGACATTCTCTGTCCTTTCTAGCTCTGATATGCTCTGTCCTTATGCCCCGCCTCCCTTCTGACATTCTCTGTACCAAGGTCCCTCCCACCTCTGACATTCCCTATTCTAAGGGCCCTCCCAGCTCTGATATTCTCTGTCCAAAAGTCCTTTCTAGCTCTAATATGCTCTGTCCCTACAGCCCCCCTAGCTCTGACATTCTCTGTCCCAATGACCCTCCCAATTTTTAGTTTCTCTGTTCCAATATCCCTTCCAATTCTGACAGTCTAGGATTCTGTCATTTTAAGAGGTTCTTCCTTGGTAGGATCCCTGTAGGAAGGGATTATGGAAGACCCAAACAAACAAAAAAGGATTCAAGCCCCAAAGGAGAGACTCTCTAACGGTGGAATTCTTCCACAAGACAGTAGGGCCCTAGAGGCATTTTGAGATGTTTTTATCCCTGTTACCCCTCCGAGTTGCAGCCCTAGCTAAGAACTTAGCCTGCCTTCCTGTAAGGCTGCCCCTAAGGACAGACGCTGCCCATCTGCAGGCCGCTATTGAACTCCAAAGAAAAGAGCGATCTGCCAAGCATTTCCCGGAGCCATCACTCAGCTGCCGGGTATCCAGCATTTGCCAAAGGGAAACGGCCAGACAGTTCTGTCTCTAGAACTAAGGCAGCTGCCTCTTCCTCCCAATCCCCCTCATCCTCTTTGTCATCCCCAGCTCCCATGCGCGTCTCTCTGCCAGAGAAGCAAAGGTTCGAATGGGGACATCCCACTGAATGCAGGAAATTGGGTAGATGGGGGTGGGGTGCTAGGGTGGGGATCTCATGAACCCCTGAATGTTTTGCATGGAAGTATAATGCTATGGAAGAGTGTTAGACCTGGAGTCAGTTCGAACTCGTGCACAGCTATGTTACACTGGGCAAGTTCATTACTTCCATGGGTCTGACTTTTCTCACCTATAATAGGGTAATAATAGTGTCTATTTCTTAGGGCTATCACAGGGAAAATGTCCTATTAGTATTCTCTTCCCTTCTCATCTAGGATATTAGATTTAGAGCAAGAAGGAACATTCCATGGACACCTAGTCTCTTGTCTACAGAAGAGGAAATGGATGCTCCTGGAGGTACAATGACTTGCCCAGGGTCACATAGACAGGAACAAAGCTGGGATTTGAATTCAGGTCTGATAACTACCAGTTCAATACTTTCTCCTGCACCACACTGCTGTCTTTAGTCCTTGAGGCATCTTTATATTAGAGAGCATTGATATAGAAATGATCTCAGGACAAGTCACTAATCTACTCATTTCCTCTTATTTCTAAAACTTGGCAATCTATTATTATCATTTTCCCTTAATGAAAGCTTGGAGTTGATTAGGGAGTTAGGAAGACCCAAGTTCAAAAGTTATCTCCAGCGCAGCTAGGTGGCACTGCAGTGGATAGAGCACTGGCCCTGGAGTCAAGAGGACCTGAGTTCAAATCTGACCTCAGACACTTGTTAGCTGTGTGACCCTGGGCAAGTCACTTAACCCTGATTGTCTCTCCCCCACCAAAAAAAAAAAAAGTTCTCTCTAACACATCCTGGCTATCTGACCCTGGGCAAGACAGGTTAAAGTAAGGTTAAATAAGTAAGGTTAAAGACCTTAGCTTACCCAACCGTAAAATGAGGATAATAATAGCACCTCCCTCCCTGGGTTGTTGTGAGGATCAAATGAGGTAATATTTGTAAAGTGCTTAGTGTGGTGCCTGGCACATAGTAGGTGCTATATAAACGTTAGCTATTATTATTATTATTAGAGTCCCCACAGGACAAGTTGCTGAGCCCACACACTATTTCTCTTCCTGAGCTCCCTCCAAGGGAGAGGGATTCATTTGCATCCATTTGCATGTCATTTGCATATCATTCATTTTTATGTCAAGATTCCATGAACTCTCGGGAGCCCTGCTTCTCTTCCATTTGTTCATTCATTCAGTAAGCAGCTCCCTAGCAGGTGTGGAGCACTGTATTCTCTTTCCCCCACCACCTCCCTGGTCTCTTGTGGACACCCCAGAAGCTGCGGTCCAGCTAGAGTAAGGTCAGGGAATTCAACCTAGCATTATTCCAGGCTGAACCCCAAGGTTATAATTTCCCAGGCCAAACATGAAGCCCACAAAGCTTGACTTTGTCACTCTCCTTCCTTTTTGTTCCTTCTCCCCCTGCAGACTTGGGTCAATACCTTACTGGGATTTCACTGGATCCAGGGCTCGGGGGTCCCAAGGGTGCTCGAATTTAAGTAAGAGTAATCTCCAAGTTGCAAAGCCTCAGCAGCCCCACAGTTCTGGAGTCAGAGGACTTGGGTTCAAGTGCTACCTCTGGACACTGACTAGATTACTTTAGATAAGTCACCCTTCCTCTCTAAGGCTCAGCTCCCTCTATAAAATAAAAGGTCTTGGACTAAATGGTCTCTAAAGTGCCCGCTCTTAAATCAGAAGATCCTACAGCATGAGCTGCACAGTAACCATCAATCCATCAATCGATCCATCAGCATTTAATAAGAACTCACTCAGTGGGGCCACTATGCCAAGAGATAGAAAGAAAAATGGAAAACAATTCTGCTGTCAAGAAGCTTACACTGGAATAGCGAAAGAATGTCGGTGTCGGAGTCAGAAGGCCCAGGTTCAAATGTGTGCTCTTTTGTTCACTCTCAGTGTGATCCACCTCCATGGGGGGTTGGGGAGGGAGGGAATGAGATTAAGGTCTCCTGGTTGAGGCTGCACTTTCTGATAGAGTTTTATGTATTGCGCTATATGGACATCTCCCCATTCCCCTTCCCCATGCTGGGCCCTGGAGAGGCAGGGCAGGGAAAGGCATCCACCCCCTCCCCTGTGAGGAGGGGAAGGCACTGCCCTTGGATGTCACTGGGGGGCTCAATGGCAGATTCAGTTCAAGGCAAAGCATTTTAAACCTGATGGTTGAGTCATGGCATGGGGCTTTTTAAAACCCAGCCCAGAGAAAAGGGGCAATTTTGTTCTTGTTCTAAGAGAAAGACGCAGGAAGATGACCTTTTGAGCAAACACAGCTGTGTTTTAACACCAAGAGCAGAGTCTATGCTTGTCTGCATGGGAGACCGTGACCCACCCTTTAGAAACACAGAGGCTCTTTCTTTCCCATTTTACAGAGTTACAAATTTAGTGTTTGAAGAGACACCTGAGGTCATTTAGTCCAAGGCCCTCATGTTACTGGGGAGAAAATCGAGACCCATGGGGGGAAGAGACTTGACCAAGGTCACAAATGATCATTTCTCCACCCACTCCCGACTCTGGGTTTTCTACCTTCCCACTAACAATCTTGACCCGTCAAGAATATCCATCCCCTTCTGTATCCCTCTGCCCTCACAGCTCCCATTAATTGTTGTCTCCTCCCTTTAGAATGTAACCTTCCTGAGGGTAGGGGCTATCTTCTCTATTTTTTTGCTCGCATTCCCATTTCTCAGCACAGCACATAGTGGGTACTTCATGTCCTGTCTGTTTCTCTCTGTCTGCCTGTTCATCCCTCCACCTATCCATCATCTAGCTGACCATCCATCGGTCTGACTATTGACCTATGTATCTGTCTATTTCTATTCATCTGTCTATCCATCCATTAATCCATTTGTCTACATATATCTGTCTGTTTACCTATTCATCCACTCTATCCATCTCTCTCTCTCTCCCTCCCTCTTTTTCTCCCTCTCTCTCCCTCTCCCTCTCCCTCTCTCTCTCCCTCTTTCTCTCCCCCTCCCTCCCTCTCTCTCTCTCTCTCCCTCTCTCTCTCTCTCTCTCCCTCTCTCTCTCTCTCTCTCTCTCTCTCTCTCTCTCTCTCTCTCTCTCTCTCTCCATCCATTGCAGATTTAGAGTCAGAGGTGACCTCACAGGTGATCTAGTCTGACCCTAGATGTTACAGATTTGGAGGGACCAGTCTAGACTTGCATAACTAAGATGTCAGCAAACCAATCTTCTGACTCCAAACCTAGCAATCTTTCCATCGCACTCTGCTGATTTCTCCTAAGAGGGAGGAAAGGGGGAGGGGGAGAGAGGACAGAAAATAGCCTCAAACCAGAGCAAACATCTTAGATTAGACGAAAGAAGGGACTTCCTGAGGTGGAGGACTATTAGACACTGAATGGTCACTTGACGACCTGGCTGATCATTCACCAGGGAGCCCTCCTCCCTGGGAGGTTCTGGGTGTCCTGGTAAAGGAAGACATGATGATTGAGGATGATAGGACCATAGGGAGCTAGAAGGGACCTCATAGACCCTAGAATCCAACCCTTTCATTTTACAGATGAGGAAACTGAGGCCTGGAGAGAACCCAGTGACTTACCTAAAGTCATATAGATCATAATCATCAGAGGAGGAACTTGAACACAGGTCTTCTGAATTCAGAGCTGGGGCATTTTCTTTTCCACTCTAGTATAGTGACTACCAGGTGCATGCCCACCTGAAAGGAAGCCCTACCCCCTGGGGGAAGCTAGGGTTATGAATAAAGCTGTCAAATGAGAAATTCTGGGGCTTTATTCTGGAGTTTTAAAAAAAAAAGAATAAGAAGAAAACCAGTGACACTTTAAATCTCGGTTCTGGCGTGATTAATTAACAGGAACGCTGTGCAACGGAGTTATCACAGCAGGCTGGCAGGCCAGGAAGGAGGCATTCAGAACATCTGCCAGTGACAAAGCCTTCTGCATTGCCCCTCCCTGCCCCACATACACATATAGTCCTACCCCATGTATACATGCACTTCCCCTTCTACCCATATATACCCTCTACCCTTCACTGAGGCCTGCTGATCTTCAATACACACTCTTAGACTTGAGGAGAAGAGGAGATGTGACCACTACTTCTTACATTCACACCTAAAGTGGAAAGGGCTGCTCCCAGGATGGGTAGTGAGTTCCCTGTCATAGAAGTTCTACAAGAAGAGAATGGAAGGAATTGTCCAGGATATTGTAGAGAGATTCTTGCTCATTAAAGGTTTGGGCTGGATGGCTGCTGAGGCCCCTTCTGGCTCTGAGATTCTAGACCCTTCCAGAGGTAACATGGCAGAGTGGATGCAGCAATGGACCTGGAGTCAGAAAGATCAGGGTTCAAACCTTACCTATGACTGTTATGGGCAAGCCATTTCATATCTCTAAGCTCTGATTTCCTCTTCTGTAAAATCATGAGGCTTGGATCAGATGGCCTCTTGGTTCCCTTACAGATTTAAATCTGTGGTCCTCCGAGGGTGGAATGAATGAATGGAAAATAATTTGTTAAAGTTCCTACTATGTGCCAGGCACTGCAGTTGGTATTGTGGAGGCAAATGCAAAGTTTAGACACGCCCTGCATTCTAATGAGAAAGATAACAAATACAGAAGGCTCTTTCCCAGTGGTGATGATTATTAAAAACTGAAATAGGATGGGAAGGTAAACTGAGGTATGGAATTACCCCACCCCTGAGGATTTTAAAATAGGAGGGAATGACATTTGAGTGAACAGGCTCATGTAGGGAAAAGAACACTGAGCTTGGAGTCAGATTTAGGAGCAATTCTTGACTGTCCTACGACCTTGCTTGTGACCTTGGGAAAATTGCTTCCCCCTCTCTAGGCTTCAATTTCCCTATTTATAAAATGGTGGAGTTGGACAAGATGTAGTTTAAAGTCTGTCCCTTCCTGTTTTGACAGTTCCTGGCTCTTCAAAATCCCTTCCCCTGCATTTTTCCCTTCATAGTTCCAGTCAATGCCTCTACAACTCGCTTTCCACTGGGTACCTGTAGCTTTGGATCACAGATTGGGAGCTGGAAGGCACCTCATAGATCATCCAATAAGATCCTTGCATTTTCCAAAGGCCCAGAGAGGTAAATTTGTTTGCTCCAGTGCACACAAGCAATAAGTAGCAAAGTCAGGATTCTAACCCAGATCCTTTAACTTCATCTATTCAGGACTCTTGCCACTGACCATACTGCCTCTTAGATTCCCTAGCTCCCTTGAATCCACTTTGTCAATATGTAGTATCTACTTACACAGGTTGATGCTGTTGAAGGTAAGCTCCTTGAGGGTAGGGGCCATTTCATTTTTGTCTTGGTAATCCAAGTACCTAAGAAAGCACTTGGCCCAAAACAGGAGCATCGTAAATGCTCTTTGATCGAGCAATCTACAAATGAGCAAAATGAGGATAGGGATTGCCCATGATCACATAAATAGATGGCCAAGATTGGCTTTAAAACCAAGTTCTCAAATCTAAATGCATGGCTCTTTCCATTCCACAGCTTTCATTATTTCCTCCAGAAAATCCTTTGCCTCTTTTGAACTTCCTTACTAATAATATCTAACATTTACATGGTGGTTACTATGTGCCAGGCAGTGTGTGATTACCCTATCATTTGATCCTTACAAAAACTCTGAGAGGTAGGTGCTATCATTATCCTCATTGACAGATGAGCAAACTGAGGCAAACAGAGGTAGAGTGACTTGCCCAGGCTCATGCAGCTAGGAAGTGTCTGAGGCTGTATTGACAAAGGCACCGCCATCCTCCCAGTTACTCAAGTCTGATAACCTGGTGTCATCCTCAACCCATTCTCATTTCTTGGATCTAATCTACCCCCAAACCTTTATAGAATCTTCCATATACTTCCCTTTCTCTCTAGCCACATAACATCCACCCTAAGTCATGCCCTCATCACTTCCTGCTTGGATTATTTCAACAGCTTTGTGATTAGTTTCTCCTCCTCAAGTTTCTCCCATCCATCCTCCACTCTGACCACCAAGATAGTTTTTCTAAAGCAAAGCTCTCATCATGTCACTGTCTGCTAACAGACCTCCAGTGTTTCCTTATCCCCTCCTAATTCAAATGCTGGGTTTCTTGGATAGCATTTAAAGCCATGTTTCTAGCCCTTCCTACCTCTCCAGCCTTCTTATGCTTACCCCTCTCCTCCCACTCTAAGATCCAGCAACATTGTCCTTGAACATGATGCTCAATCTCCCGTCTCCTTGCCTTGGCATGGATCATCCTCTCCTTCTTTACCTCTGTTTAGTTTTCTTGGCTTCTTTAAAGACTAGCCTTCTGCAGGATGTCTTTCTAGGTTTCTCTTTCACTCAGTTGCTAATTCCTTCCTCTCTCAGACTCCCTTTATGTACTCTGTATATTTTGTGTATTGACCTAGTTGTCCCTCCCGTTAGAATGTCAAGTCAGGTCGAGACAGCAAGCATTTGGGTACACAAATACAAGCAAAAAAGATAGTATCTGCCTTCGAGGAGCATGTATTCCAACAGGGAGCTGAACAGAGGGCTTTAGAGCATGGTGGCTAAGTCTAAGAGTCAGAAGCAAAGCCAGGAGAGGAATGAAAGTTGGCTATTCTGAGCCTTTCCTCAAAACGCAGGTTCTGGAAGGAACTTACCAATGGGAGAAGGGGGCCAAAGGGTGGAAGGACATTTCAAGGTGAGAAGGCAGCTGAGGAATGGTGATAAGTCAGGAGAACCAGAGGCAGAGCTGAGATAGGGAAGGATCTGAGCTCCCTGAAGGCAGGGACTATATTTTTGTCTTTCTTTGTCTTCTCATTGTTAGCACAATGTTTGGCACGTAGTAAATGCTTCAGAAATGCTGGTTGAAAGACTGACTCCAAGCTCAGGATTAATGGGACCTCCAAGTCCTAGCATTTGACTTTCTCCCCAAATTAGCTGAACGTAGCTGATAAGGGAAAGATATGTAAGGAGTCTCAATGACAACCATTCTGCTGCAGGCACAGAGGTCCCACCCTAGCTCCTGGAGGATGCTTCCATAAAGCCTGAATGTCTGCATCACTATCCCCAATGCACCGACCCCCCACTGAGCCCACCACAGAACAGCAATCCTCTGACAATATCGAGTTTGATTTATCACCCAGTCAATGCAATTGTCTTGCAAATGGAGAATGTAATAATTCCCAATAATGCGCAGCTCAAAATAACACCCAGAATGCTCGGCTTGCTGAATTCCTCCCGAATAATTTAACTGACTCAACCACAGCTGCATTTGAAAAGTTTCTTTAAAAATTCATTTAAAAAACATGCACATACACACAACCCCCACTGCAATCCCCAGAACTCTCTCTCCACCTGTGAGAGCTCAGCTATGAAAGGTAGGCAAGGGAGGGGATGGGGAGGAAGATCGTGCAGAGGCAGAAGGATCAAAGGGCCCTGGATTTAGAGCAGAAAGGGAGCTCAACCCCTCATCTTCTAGGAGGGAAACTGAGGCTCAGGGAGGGGATGTTATTGCCTAAGGTCATACAGCTAATACAGGGGAGAGCCAAATCCAGGGCAAATCCCATGACCATGTTGCTTTCCCAAGTTGGGCTTTAAAGGAGAGGTGTGATCTGGACAGGCTGAGAACGCAGATTGGGCTCAGGTAATAATGAGCCTTAAATCCATTCCTTCCCTGACGTCATTCCAAGAAAAGTGAAATCGCTTAATTTCTATGGGGGTCATTTTCTGCGCCTGTAAAATGTGGATAATAGTGGCTGCCTCAAAGTATGTTTGTAAGGCTCAAAAGAAAGCAGGTGTGTGAAGTGATTTGTTCTCAGGATGCCCACCGCTACTCTTCCACCCATGAAGCTTCCTCCTCGACTTCAAAGCCCAGCTACAGCCGCCTCCTTCAGGCGGCTTTCCATGACTGTTTGTTTTTGTTCAGTTTTGTCCAATTCATCGTGACCCTTTTGGGGGTTTTCTTGGCAAAGATACTGGAGTGGTTTGCCATTTCCTTCTCCAGCTCATTTTACAGTTGAGGAAACTGAGGCAATCCAGGTGAAGTGACTTGCCCAGAGTCACATACCTAGGAAGTGTCTGAAGCTAGATTTGAACTTGAGTCTTCCTGACTCCAGGCTTGTTGCTCTATCCACTGTGTTACCTAGCCTTTCTTGATTACATAAACCAAGTAGGTATCTTCTCCCTCTGAATTCCAGGATGACTTATTAGTCAATAACTGAGCACCAAACTATACCAACTCTTCCATGTCCCCTGCTAGAATGGAAGGACTTTGGGGTCAGGAAATGTGTCCTTCTCCATCTCCCCTGTAGGACTGGGCCAGAGCAGGCATTAAATAAAGGCTTGTGGACTGACTTGATTCATACAGAAGCATCTGGGTCCAGACCTATTTGTCCTACATGTCCAGGTCTATTTCCCTAATTTGAGTGGATAAAGAGAAGACATAACTACCGAACACCAACATGTGAGGCTTCCAGCTCTGCTGATTGCTCTCTTTAAACTTATCTAGGTCTGCATAGCTTAGGGCCCTTAAGTCAAATCTCCGATCACAGGCTATCCCTTCCATGAAGCCTTCCTTGATTATTCCCTCTCCTCCAGCAGCTTAAAGTAAGTCATCCTTTCCTGAAACATTCATGCTTAATATTCTCTTTCTACAGTTCCTATGGATTTATCACATTTGGTCTTGGATAATTTCTAATTCAGTGGTTTCTGACTCTTTGTGACCCCATTTGGGGTTTTCTTGTGCACAGATACTAGAGTGGTTTGCCATTTCTCTCTCCAGCTCATTTTACAGATGAAGAAACTGAGGCAAACAGGGCAAAGTGACTTGCCCAAGGGTCATACAGCTAATAAGTGTCTGAGGCTGGATTTGAACTGAGGTCTTTCTGACTCCAGGCCAGGCACTCTATCATCTAGCTGCCCCTTCTTGGATAATAATTATCTGTTACACTCCATGTCTCATTCTCCTGTAGGACTGTACTCTCCCCCAAGGGCAGGGACAGTGTATCAGGCTTCAAACACATTGGATAGCCCAAAGCTGGACACATATATACAGTATATGCATCATGCAAAGATGGAAGGGCAGGGGCAGTAGGCTGGTACAGACAGGTCTATGTCTGCCCATGGCCCAGGACCCTAATGGAAAGACCAAGAGCTTTGAAGGTTGGATAACTCTTTGTTGCTCATCAGAGAGAACACCTATTCAGAACTATGTGATCAGAGGAAGGGAGCCCATAAAAGATTGTCTACTCCAATCCTTTCATTTTGGGGAGAAGGAAACTGAAGCCAGAGGAAGTGGGACAATTTGCCCAAGACCATGCAGAAAGAGACAAGATGAGCCCAGGTCTCCTGACTCAGGACTCCATGCTTCTTTTACTGTACCTTGCAAAACACCGGAACCACAGATGGTCAGAATCTGTCTGGAACATCTTGTGAAAGGAGGGGTGTCCATGTAATAACCATGGCAGGGGAGGCTGGAGATAGACCATAAAGGGCTCTAAAAGTGGAGCAGAGGAGTCTGAACCTGAGTTCAAATCCTGCCTCTGAAACTTACTGACTGTGTGACCTTTGAGATCATTACGCCAATCAGTCAGCAAGCATTCTGAAGTACCTACTATGTGCCAGGCATTGTACTGAGTGTTTTTACAAATTTTATCTCATTTGATGATCACAACAACGCTGGGAGATAGATATGCTGTTATCAACTCCATTTTACATTTGAGGAAACTGAGCTAGATAGCAGTTAAGTGACTTATGCAAAACCACACAGCTAGGAAGTATCTGAGGCTGAATTTGAATCTAGGTATTCCTGACTGGAGGCCCAGAGTTGGATCCTTTCAATAGACAGATTTAAGACCTGATGTAGAGGGAGAAAAGATAAGACTTAGTAATTTAATGGATAGGTGGGCTGAGGAGAATGGTGAGCTGAGGATGATTATGGTTGCAAACCTGGGTGACTGAAAGGATTATGTATTCCATGTATTCCAACAGGGAGCTGAACAGAGGGCTTTAGAGCATGGTGGCTAAGTCTAAGAGTCAGAAGCAAAGCCAGGAGAGGAATGAAAGTTGGCTATTCTGAGCCTTTCCTCAAAACGCAGGTTCTGGAAGGAACTTACCTTAATAATAATAGGGAAATCAGAAGGACAGTTGGGTTTGGGGGAAGGGAGGCAGG
Source organism: Trichosurus vulpecula (assembly GCF_011100635.1). Taxonomy (NCBI): domain Eukaryota; kingdom Metazoa; phylum Chordata; class Mammalia; order Diprotodontia; family Phalangeridae; genus Trichosurus; species Trichosurus vulpecula. The sequence continues at coordinate 30,693,169 of NC_050574.1, forward strand.
AGAGGTAATTTTTTTCTGTTTTGAACATGTTGCATTTGAGATTCCTAGGGGACAGATAGTTGAAAATGTGCAAATGGCAGGTAATGTGGGTCTGGAGCTCAGGAGAGAGACTAGGGCTGGGTGTATAGATCTGGGAATCGTTGCATAGAGATCACTGAACTTATAAGAACTGCTGAAGTTACTGAGAGTGTAAAGAGAGACCAGAAAAGGGTCCAGGATAGAGCCATAGTATGGGTGAGGTAGAGGGAGGGGATACGGACAATCTCATCAAAGGAAACTGTAGACCAGTCGTACAGGTAGGATGAGAAACAAGAGAGGACAGTGTTAGAGGTAGGCCTCTAGGTGGCGCCATAGTGCACAGAGCGCTGCACCAAGGAGTCAGGAAGACCAGTTCAAATTGACCTCAGACACCTGTAACACGTTACACACCTGCGTAACCCTGAGCAAACTATTTAATCTCTGTTTGCTTCAGTTTTCTCATCTGTGAAATGGTGATAATAATAGGTTGCTGTAAGGACCAAATGAGATATTTGTAAAGTGCTTAGCACAGTGCCTGGCACATAGTAGTAGTTTTGTAAATACTTATTTCTTCCTTCTCTCCCCACTCATGAAAACTCAGAGAGGGGGGAGCATACAGGAAGGAAGGGCAGTTACAGTATTTTGGGTCCAAATACTGCCTCTGACACTGACTAGATTAATGCTTGGGGAATCTGGGGCGACACTTAACCTGTCTCGGTTTCAGTTTCCTTATCTGGAAAATGGATTTTTTATGTATTTTGAGACTTTTTTTTAATTCCCACTTAATAGTATTTTTTTCCAATTACATGTAAAGATAGTTTTCCACATTCACTATTATAAGATTCTGATTTCCAATTCTTTTTTCTCCCTCCCCTCCCCTCCCCTCTCCCCAATCCTATATATGCTACACATGTACAATCATGTTAAACATATTTGCACATTCGTCATGTTGTGAAAGAAGAATCAGAAGAAAAGGGGAAAACCACGGAAATAAAAAAGAGAAAAGAGTCTGCTTCGATCTGCATCCAGACTCCATAGTTCTTTCTCTGGATGTGGATAGCATTTGGAAAATGGGTATTTGAGGGAGTGTTAATATGCATGTCAAAGTCCTCTAGTATGAAGTCAGGAGTCATGGCAGAGAGAAAGACCGTGAACCAGACACTGAGCTCATTGGAGAAGGAAGGGAAAGCCCCAGGGGGTCCATACATAATGGCCACAAGGATCTGGTTCGGGTGATAAATCCGAGTGACCCGACCTCAAAGGGGAAGATGCTGTAAGTGCCCGTTAAGGTTGTTGTGAGGATGACAGGATATGCATTATGGGTATGGAACTTTGGAAACCTGAAAGCACTTGGTTGATATTGGTGGTTATTACCGTTCTTGTCATTACACATTCAATTCAATCTAATTTCACAAATACTTATGGAATGCCTACCATGTGCAAGGCACTGGGATGGTCCCTAGGAAAAAGGGGAGACTTCACCTCTTGGAAACCAATAGCTGAGAATGAAAGGGTTAAGACACCCAGTCTGTGGGTCTGGGTGTGAGTCTGGATCTGATTCCCTGGGCTTTCTGCCCACCACAGGCCCAAGCAGCCAGAGCCTCCCTTCCCCAGAGACCTGTTTATGAACTACGGGAATGTCGTCTTCCTCCCTAATGGAGAATTCAAATTGAGAGAGACAGGAGCAATTCCTAGGTAGGGAATGAGCCTATTAGTCAGTAAAGCTCTCTGAAGAGCAGAGACAACTGGGCAGAAAACACTACCATTTGCCAATTACTGGCCCTTCAGGGCTAGCTGAGACCAGCCACCCAGAGTACCCGGAAAACATCCTGAGGAGGCTGGGAAAGGAGAACGCCCAGCAGCTAGTTGTCTTGAAATGTCTGTTTCAGGTCCAATTGAAAAGACAGTCATTAAGTACCTGCTATGTGTGGATCACTGTGCCAGGCATCAGAAGAGATACAAAGATAAAGCCATATGTGGGCCCTGCCCTCATGAAGCTCACACTGTTGTGAGGAAATATGACCCACAAAGACAAATAAGTCTAATTTAGAAGAAATTGCCAAGTACCTCAACATGGAAGAGTGGATAGAATGCTGACCTCAGAAAGAGAAAGACCACAGTTCAAATTCTGTCCTGGATTAAATGCCAGACTTGGAATAAGCAAGACCTGAATTCAAATCCTACTTTTGGGACTTAGTAACTGCGTGTCCCTGGGCAAGTCAGTTAACCTCTTAGACCCTAGGCAACATGGTGTATTGGGTAGAGAGTGCTGGACTTGGAATCAGCCAACCCTGAGTTCAAATGTCACCTCTGAAACATATTAGCTGTGGGACCTTGGGTAAGTCAATCAACCTCTACGAGAATCAGCCAATATGGTGCAAGGGATAGAGTATATGTGGGCTTGGAATAAAGAATATGGGAATTCCTAGAATCATAGAGCTGGAAGGGGCCTCAGAGTCCAACTAGCCCAGTCTCTTTATTTTACGGATGGTATGAAATACTTTGCTGAAGGTCACACAGGTAATGACTGAGCCTCTGATGAGAGAGCAGATGTTCTTTTCATTGAACCATATTCTGACTCTGAGCCCTCCTGGTGCCTCAGAGCACACCTCTGGGCTTACCTGATTGTAGGGGGAATTCCCCACATAGGAAGACCCTTGCTCATGGATTCTAGTCTGCAAGTTGATCAGAGAGAGGCAAATCCTGGGTGCACAGCACAGAAACATAGCCGGGGCTCTAAGGATGGGAGATAGTTCTGAGGCAGCAGGGTATAATGCCATGGACACTGGTTTGGCCATCGGAAGACCTGGGTTCGAGCCCATCAGTTACCGTCTTCAAGACCTTGGACAAATAGACTCTCCTCTCTGAGTCTCATCTCTTCATTTGTAAAATGACCAGCTCTCTGAGCTCCCCTCCATGGGATTCTATACGAGGGTGCTCATGAGCATCTTGGGGGTAAGTAGGGCTGCATCTTCTCAATCTTTGGTTTCTTCCATCATGGCTGATGCACAGTAGGCACTCAGTAGAGATGGCCTCTTAAGCTGTGTGGGGCACAGAGTGAGCGCTCAATAGATGTGCCGATGGTACAGTGGAAAAGTGTGCTGGATTTGGAGAGTAAGGACCTGGGTTCAAAATCCAGCTCTGCCACTTCTATCTGGGTCACACTGAGCAATGACTTAAATACATTGGTCCTCAGTTTCCTCATCTGTCAAATGGGGGGGGGGGGGCTGGACCAGATGACTTCTGAAGTCCTGTTCAGCTATTGAGCTGAGCAAATTCCCCACTTTCCCTGCACTGTTCAAAAGGCTGCTGAAGCTCCAGCCTCATGGCACTCAAACCTCCAGACACAAAGTGAGAAATGTATCTGTCCAGATGTTCTGTCAAACCTACACCAAACATCTGGGTGCTAGGAAAAACGTCTGGATGGAAAGTCTGGAAAGTCTGTCCATCCATCAGGTGTTCCATTCCGCAACATGCCAGGAATCCAGATGTTGACATGCTTCCAGATGTCCTGGACCATTAAAGTTTCTCTTTTCTGCTAGATATCATAGCAGCATATATAGTGTGGATCCCAAACCTCTGACTGGCCAGCTGTCTAGAGACATTGGAAGGAGCCAGCATGCCTGGGGAACAGATCAGCATTATCCTTCCTTATCACCTACTGCTCAGTGATTAGTGAATCCTGAGCTACTTGAAGCAAAGCATCCAAAGGGGCTTGTTAACAGATGCCCAGCATTACCAGGGGCCCTAAGGCAACATCTGAGGAAAAGACAGTTATTGTATCCCTTGGCGATGTCAACAACCTGTTCAGGCAGGTCCCTCCCACACTGTTCAGTAGCCCACCTGACAATATTATCCTAGGAGCTTTACCATAATCACAGAAGCATAGACTATCATACAAGAAAGGGCCCTTAGAACATAGAATGTCAGAGCTGGGAGAGCCCTTAGAACATAGAACATTAGAGCTGGGAGGGCCATTAGAACATAGAATGTCAGAGCTGGGAGGGCCATTAGAACATGGAATGTCAGAGCCAGGAGGGCCCTGAGAACACAGAATGTCAGAGTTGGGAAGGCCCTTAAAACAGGGAATGTCAGAGCTCAAACCTAAATAATTGAAGTAATATTTATTGTTCATGGGTAGGTAAAGCCAACATAATTTTAAATGACAATCAATACCATCCCAATTAAATTACTAAAAAAATTATTTTACTGAGTTAGAAAAAATAATAACAAAATTCATTTGGAAGAGCAAAAGGTCAGGAATTTCAAAGAAGCTGGGGGAAAAAATATGTAAAGGAAGTAGATTCAATAGTACCAGACCTTAAACTATGTTACAAGGGAGAGCATTGTTGAAGTGTAAAAAAGATAATTTTGATTATTTTAAATTAAAATTTTCTCCTATAAATAAAATCTATGTAGTCAAGAATAGAAGGAATGCAGAAAATGGAGGAGGGGAGCAGAACTTTTATAGATAGTCTTTCAGATGGGATGTGATTGGGTTGGAATACTGCTGTGGTGTAGGAAAGGATGAACCAGCTGGTTGATTTCAAAAAACATGGAAAGACTTGGACATATAAAGGAAGATGCCATCCACCTTCAGAGAAAGAGATAAGTGGAAATAAGCATAATATGGTAGCACATATATGTGTGTGAGTGTCTATGTGTATGTTTATAGATATCTATATATATAAATGTCAATATCTATATCTATATCTATCTATCTATATCTGTATCTATATCTATCTATGTCTATATCTATATCTATATCTATATATATATATATATATATATATATATATATATATATATATATATATCTCCATGCTTAATTGTAGCTTTTTTTAGAGTAGTTGGGGAAAGGAGGGGGGAAAATAAAGTAAAAAGTGGACAGCAGAGAACAAAAGAAAACCAACAAGAAAATGAAGAAAAGCTGGGCCGTTCTGAAAACAACGTGTAATATTGGTTTTCTTGCAATGGAAATGTATTATTTTATATCGAATCCTCTTGTGGTCTGCTGTGTACATGGCAATTTTTTTTCTCAATTCTTACTTAAGTTTAAAATAAAAAAAATTACAAAAAAGAATAAGAAAACGTCAGAGCTGGTAGGGGTCCTAAAGGTCATCTTGTCCAAATTCCTCATTTCACAAATGGAGAAACTGAGGCTTAAGTGGGTAAAGTGGCCTGCCCAAAGGCACACAGTTTCTCCAACTGGAGCATTGTTTCCATGATAAAAACTTATACCGAAACTACCCCAAAGAGTCCTCTCACACTTAAAATACCCAACAGTTCTGAACTACCATTCTCCAAGATGATAAAAAACCCCAAACTAGCCACAGACAAATACGACCAAGTGCGACCTCACAAAATATACATTTTTGTATGTGGCCAAGGCAAGAATTCATTTCACTTGACTGCAGGATTATTATAAATTCTCTGTTTTTCTTCTCCTTTTCAATGGAGGTAGGAGAGAGAAAATAAATGATTTTTCACTGAAATCAAAATCAAAATTCAAAAGAGATGAATTAAAAAAAAACTTTCTGTAATGCTGAGATGCATGTTGCCATCACGATGTTGCAGATATCACTAGACTCTCAAGGGACCAAAAGCCTTTGCCATTATTACTTTAAAATAGGATCTGGTTGAATATATATAACCTAAATGAGATTGTTTGCTGTCTTAGGGAGGGAGAGGGAAAGAGGGAATAGTTTGGATCTCAAAATCTTATAAAGAAATGAATGTTAGCAATTGTCTTTACAAGTAATTGTAAAAAATGAAATACCATTAAAAATAGGATTTGGGTTCAGCTCTCTGGGCCTCAGTTTCCCAGGTTGTAAATGAGGGGTCTACATCCCTCTGTAAGGTTCCTTCCCTTCTGCCGTCCCCTTGTCATTTGAGGCCCTGATGACTGAGAATGCTTGCTTGGCCTGTAGAGGAAGAAGCTCAGAAGGGGCCCTGATAGCTGCCCACTCATCCAGCATGCTGCAGACAGGATTCTTGTTCAAGCGTGGGTTGAATTAGAAGACCCTTCCAACTCTGAAACTGTGATACAATTTTAATAGCATGAATTTTCTTTTTCCCAATAGGGAGAGGAAAACCTATGATATATGCAGAGCATCTCAAAAGTCTTAAATACAGTTTTAAGCTTTAATAGATTAACTTTGGGCACATCTTGCAGAATCAGTTTCCAATGGGGGTGCAGATGACAGGCGACCCACCCCCAAGCTTTGCCCAGGGGCCATAACTGGTCATAACAGCTTATGAATTTTCTTCCTCTGTAAAATGAGTTAGGCCTGTCAGTCGCTCAAATTCTTCAAGCTCTGACACTGTAGGATCTAAATTGGGTGGCTAGAAGGCCTCAGATGGCTTTGATTTACACACTTGGCTGCTGGAGGAGCCAGGTTAGGGCTCGAAATCTCAGATGGCATTCGTTGTGGTCTCAGATCTCCTGTACTCTATAATTATCCCTTTCTCTTGACTCCAGGGCTGGTTGGAGGCTATGTGACTCACTGCCCGTGGACTTCCCAAAATATGGCTTTGCTGTGATTGTATGGCTAAAAGCTGCTGGTGAGAACTAATTAATTCCCATTAAGACTTAAATTGTGGTGGGATTTGAGGGCACTCGCTCCTATATAAACTGGAAAGTCCAGTTGGGCTGTAGTAGGCAGGGCGGTCCAGTGTGTACCTCTGGATCCAAGGAGTACCCTGAGATGCCCTGAAGCTTTGATAGCCTGTGTGCTTGAAATGGCCATCTGTACCATGCTCGCACTGCTATGGGCCTTTGATCTAGTGACACCGGCCTCTTGGCTCCAGTTCTCCAACAATACACTCCATCTCTCAGCTCCAGGCACTTTCTCTGACTATCCCTCATGCCTGGAAGATTCTCCCCTCCTCATCTCCACCTACCCTCTGGATCCCTTTAAGTCCTAACTAAAAATCCCACCTTCTCCAGGAAGCCTTCCCCCACCTTTCTTCATTATTTCCCTCTCATCCTGTATATAGCTTATTTTCATGTTGTCTCTCCCATTAGATTGTGAGCCCCTTGAGGGCAGGGACTATCTTTTGCCTGTTTTTGTATCCCCAAAACTTGGCACAGTGCCCAGCACATGGTAGGCACTTAATAAATATTTTTTGACTAACAGACTGCTATAGGCAGAGGAAAGGGAAAACATCCATAGAAAGAAGGTAAAAGAAAGTCCAGGAGATGAAATGACAGTTGTTTTGGAAACTTAGTCCTTCTCATCTCTTCTATCTCTGTCTTGTCTTCTACTCAGCTGCACAAATCTCAACATGTCACTCCCTAGTGCAAGGACCCTGTGTGGCTCCTCACTGATAAAACTCCTTGGGCATATCTCTAAAAGACCTTCCCAGCCTGTCTTCAGCCTACTCTTCCAGATCTATGGTACCTTACCTCTCCTTCACATAGTCTACACTCCAACCAAACTGGTCTATTTGCTGTTACCCAAGCTTGGCATTTCATCTCCCTATGGGCCTGTGCCCATATAGCCATCCACACCTGGATTACACTCCCTCTTCGCCTCTGTCTCTTGGAATCTTTCCTTCAAGGTTCCTCTCAAGATCTCTCAAGGCAGAGACCTCTTCCTTTGTATCTCCAGGGCCTAGCCATTGCCTGGCTCAACACCTTCTTGATTGGATTAGATTGATGCTCCCCAGATTTTGGAGAGAGGCAATCACCTTGAAAATGGCAGCATTCTCTGACTCTTACGTGGTAATTTCCAGTTTGTAGAGTCCTTTCCCAACCTTTCCACCCATTATCATACATCTGAATGCCATGGCAGTCCAGGAAGCTTGGCCCAACCAGGGCCACAATCTCCGTTTTCTGCCATTTTTGCAATCTCTCCTGATCACCTGCCCCTGGTCACAAGGATACTTGGGTTTTCTATGAGCGCCAAATCTCCAACATGGGTAAAGGGAGGCCATGATAATTGTCAAGTACCAGCCCCAGTGGACTCACTTTAATGGAGAGACAAGGTCTTCCTCTAATTGGCCCCTGACTATTTGCTGGCTAGCTAGTGGACAACAGATACTTCAAAGCAATTTGTTCCCCTTAAGGGGGTTAAATGTTTGTAGAATCTTAGATCTAAAGCTGTTCTAGTTGGATTCCCTCACTTTGCCCAGGGCAAGCTGAGGCCTAGAGGGGGGATTGATTTGCTCAAGGCCACATAGCAAATCAGGGGCAAAGCTGAGGGAAGCCAAGCTGCCCGAGGCCCAGTCCAGAGCTCTTGGCACTGGACCATACTGCTTCCTCCCCCACCCCTTCTCTGGTGCTCTCCCACCTTCTCTTCTTCCCTTTTTCTCTTTCCCGCTATCTACACTGTAGGTAGAAGAGCCTTCCCTGGAGAGGGCAAATCCCACCCCTCCCAGTCTTACTTACACTCTGAATTAGCCTAGAAAAGCCCATCCATCATCAATACTTCAGAGAGAAACATTGGCCCACATTTGCTCAAATTATCATGAATCTTTAATTACTGGAGCCCAAATTATTCATTTATTTCCTGAAGTCTCCCTCCACTAACATCCTCCTCCAGTGCTGAGACCTACGAAGGACCCAGAGCTCTGAAAGGCCGTGCCAGGGGATGCCTCAGTTGTGGGAGCCCTGACCAAGCTGGAAGGGCTTTGAGATGGGATGGGATGGATGCCTATGGCCTGAGGCCCAGCAAAGCTAAATCTAGAGTACTCAGCAACAGGATACTGGCCACCAGTGAGATGACTTCTTCCTGTTACAGAATTTATGAAAGAAAGCAAAATGTCCAATGGGAAAGGGGTCCACAATCTGCATCAGAGGAGTGACTGCCCAAAAGGATTTTTCTTTTTTACTCCATCTGTGGAACTCATAGTGTGGAAATTCTCTCTACCAAAGAAGATCAGCATCTGCTCCAGAATTGTCAGGAGAACTGAGAAGTTAAGTGACTTGCCTAGGACCACACAGCCAGTATGTGCTGGACTTGAACCTAGGTCTTTATAATTCCAAGGCTGGCTGTCTAACTACCACTAACAACTGTCACTTCACATAACAATAATAACAGTAATGATAGACATTTACATAGAAATTTAAAGTTTCAAAGCACTTTACAGGCATGATCTCATTTGAGCCTCACAACCTGGAGGTAGACACTAGAGGTAATCTGATTCCCTCTTTTTAGACAAAGAAAGAGCCTCAGAGAAGTTAAGTATTTTGCCCGAGGTCACACAGCAGCAAGTGTCAAAGGCAGGATTCAAACTCAAATCTTCAAGAACTCAAGCCGCCTCTCATCTCTGGGCTTTTTCCCTGGCTCTCCCCCATGCCTGGAAGGCTCTCCTGGTTTCCTTTAAGTCCTAACCAGAATCCCACCCTCTACAGAAAATCTTTCCCAATCCCTTATCAGTCTACTGCCTTTCCTCTCTTGATCCTGTCTTCATGTTATCTCACCCATTAGATAGTAAGCTCCTTGAGGGCAGGGACCATCTTTTGCCTCTCTTTGTATCCCCAGGGCTTGGCACAGTACCTGGCTCACAGTAGGCACTTAAAATGCTTGATTTAAGCCTAGCCCTCTATCGCTATTCTAGTAGGATGCTTAACACCTGGTATGTATGTGTGAGGCCCTAGAATGGCCCATGATGCAACCCTGCTCAACTGGAGTTTTGTCCTACCAAATACTCATTAATAGAAATAAAAAGGGCAGGTGTTTATATGGCATTTTAAGGTTAGCAAAGTACCTTGCGTGTATTATCTCATTTGAGCCTCACAGCCTTATAATGTATAGTAATAATAGAGTTATCATTACGATGCTCATTTCACAGATGAGAAAACCAAGGCTCAGACTGGTTCATTGAAATGTCCAGGGTCACACAGTCTCCCTGACTCCACTCCATCATAACAAATGACCTCTTAGTGGCTTAAAACAAATCGGCCACTAGCTGGGACTTGAAAATCTGGTTCTGAGATGACATTTCCCAAATTTGACTTTGGTTACCATAATGGGAAGAAGCCATATCCAATCCTCACTAGTAGGCTTTTCCCAAATAACAGGCACCTCCCTACTTGCCTAAGGCCTCCTGGTCAGTCTCCTGTTCTTCTAAATGGAAACTGACTACCCGCCAGATCACCGTGACATTGGCTTTCAGATAAAGTGGGAATTGATGACATGACTCAGAAGAAATGTCAGATGCTCTCGTGCCTGAACTCAGAGGAAAATGACCACCGTCTGTGTTCTGCCTATCACCCAAGAGAGGAAGGGAATTCTGGACCAGGGCCATGCTGGTCAGTGGAAATAACATTAGGAACCAGGCAGGGATCTGTTTCCAGAACTGTTTGCCTCATTTTGCTAAATGATAAATTGCTTAAACTGTCAGCCTCAGGCTACCCAGCTTGAAAATGGAGTAATCCTTGTTGCTTCAATCACTCCCACTGCATGAAAGGAATAGAGGAGAGACACATATGTATAATAATTACTTCTGGAAAGGGAGGAATCTCAGTGAGGTAGAGTGGAAAGTACATGGGTCCAGGAGTCAAGAGACCCAGGTTCAAGTCCTGATGCCACTACCAACTCATCAAACACTCTTGGGCAAACAATTTTAACCTCTCTGTGCCTCAGTTCCCTCATCTGTAAAATACACAGAATGGCACCTGGACTGTGGGTCACATTAGGTTGTTGTGAGAATCGATGAGATAATTACCATACCACCATTCCTGGAATGTCTTGCCTTCCTCTCTCTTTCCTGTTGCGTTCTTTCCTATCCAGCCTTTAAGGACCTCCTCCAAAGCTGCTACCTTCAGGAAGGCTTCCCCGATCCTCTGCACCAGCCTCCAGGCTGATAGCAACCTTTCCCCCTCCCATCTCATATAGCACTTTGTTTGAACCTAACACACTTGGGAGCTAACATTGCACCTACGTCTTGTCAGAGCTCCATCCCAGTGGGGACCATGTCTGGGCTGAAATTTGGTTCAGGATCTAAACATAGTTTAGTGAATATGAAAATACTTGGAAAAGCATAGTGTCCTACTTGGGCAATGGGATATTATGATGATGACTAAATTGACAAGTATGATGGTGAAAATGACAAGGATGAAAATGATGGTCATGATGGCAAGATGTTGATGGTGGTGGTAGTGATGATAATAAAGAGAAAAATGGATACTCCTTGGAGCTTTAAGGTTTTCATAATGCTTTACCCCACATTATCCCATCTAAGGCTCATACCAACCCCCTGAGAAAGGCACCATACATATTACTGGTTTCATTTTGTGGATGAGGAAACTGGGGGTCCAGGAGGTTAACTGGCTTTTTTGGTGGTCACAAAATTAGTGTCAGAGGTAGGATTAGAACCCGGGCCTTTCTGATGCCAAGACTAGAACCAGGGTAAAGATGGCTCTCTTGGTGATAGTGATGAGGTGTGAATATTTTCAAAACCTGAGGTTCTGAAACTATGCTAACCATCTATTCCAAACCTTTCCCCAAAAGAAGAAATATGGAGCGAAAGAACCTCCGGGGCATTCAGCCCGGTGTTGGGCTGAGAAAAATACACAAGATTCCCTTGGCTCCTCCCCCATCCGCCACCCCCACCCCCAAAGAAATAGAGGATTTTCTGTTTCTTCCTCCTCCTCCCACTAAAGAATCACCAGGCAGTCCTGGTCTTATGGCTTCTAAATCAATACCTCTGGATTGAGACATAATTGTTTTTTTAACCACATACTGTGGTGAAGAGAAGGGTCCTGTCCTCCATAAACGAGGCAGATGGGATAAAGTGACAAGCCTGAAGATCCAGCCAGCAGACTGAAAAAGCCCATGTCTGGAATGGAGGACCCCTGCCTGGCTGGAGGAAATGCCCTGTGGAGCAGGTACTTCAGAGGATTTAGAGTTGGGAGGAACCTTGGAGCCCAGCTAGTCTAACTCCCACATTTTACAGGTAAGGAAACTGAGAATCAGGGAGGTTAAATAATTTGCCCAAGACCACACAGTTAATAAGTAGCAAAAAATGGAATCTGGGGTCCCTGGTTAGTTCTAGGAAACTCCCAGATCACCACCCACCCCATTCCACAGATCCTAGGCCCTATGGAGGTATTGAGTTCAGCAAAGCCTGGACCAACAGATCTAGAAAAGAAAACAAAGTGAATGGAAACTTGGGAGGCAGAGTACAGTGGAAAGACCTCAAGATATCAAGAATGAAGACCAAGTTTTAAACTCTAGGTCTTCCTCTTCCTACCTTTGTGACCTTGGACAGCTCATTTCCCTGGCCTTAGTTTCCCTATTTGTAAAATAGCTGGATACTCTCTGAGGTCTCCTGTATCTCTGAATCTATAAAGTCCTGTAATCTTACAGTTCTGTGTTTCTCTGTCTTTAGGAAACTGGGTACCCTAACAGCCTTATGTCTCAATGACATCTCTGACGCTTCCTTCTCTTGAATCTGGATCACAGATCTAAAGATTTAGTGGGCCTTAGATATCCCTCACCTAGACCAGTCCCTTCATTCTACAGAAGAGATCACTAGAGCCCAGAGAAATGAAGAAATTTGCCCAGGGTCACCGTGAGAGGAGCTAGAACAGAAGGGTTCTGAAATCAGGTTCTCTGTCTCCAAATCCCATGCTATGTGAAGGACCGGAAAAGACCTTAGAGGTCATATACTACAGCTTCTTCATTTTACCGGTAAGGAAACTTGGTCTTAAAAATGGCAGATGTCTTACTTCACCCAGGTAGGAAGAGTCAGAGACAGGGCTTCAACCTCAAGCCTTCTGACTCCAGACCTGGATGCTCTTCCTGCCTTGTCACCCTTCTAGCCAGTGGTCCTAGTTCCATCCTCTGAGAACAAGTAATACAAACCTAATCCCTCTTCCATGTGACATGACCACCACTGTCTCCTCTTTTCAACTTCAGAAATATCCCCAGTTCTTTCAATTGATCCTCATATGGCATAGTCTCAGACGCCCTCACCATCCTCATCACCTTCTTCTGGGTGTTTTGTAGCTTGTCAATATCCTTCCAAAAACATGGTGCCCAGAACAGCACACAATAGGTCATATATAGTCTGACCAGGGCAGAGAATAGCCAGGTTATCCAAAAAACCCATGAATGGGCCAGGTGCTAACTCCAGCCTCTAGAGATCATTCTCAGCCCTGGTCCTGCTTTGGACCTGAAGCAGCTGGTAGAGGGATAGTTCATTAGCTGGAAGTAATCCTCCCCCAACCTCTGCTCATGATCCTTGAAGAACACCCCCACCCCCAAACCATGAAGATTAATTCTACCCTGGTTTCACCAACTCACAAGCTCACCAACCTTAGCTCCAAACTAGACCCAATGGATGAGCAAATCAGAAGGGGCTTGTGCCCATCCCTGAATTATTGATATTCCTCCCTCCCTCCCCATCTGCTGCTCTGGTCCCAGCTTAGTTAATTATCTATGAAGACACAGTGAAGCTGGAGAAGAGATCCGGCTCTGGTGTGTCCTGAGGGAGAGGGAGACAGAGGAGACGGAATGGGAAGTGGGGTCGGCTATGGGTCACTGTGAACGAAGATCAGAGGGGGTCTTGAGGTGAGGCCCCTACCTCTGCTAGCCCTGCCCCAACTCAGGAGTGATGGATGACCTGGCCCCTGCCCAGAGCAGCCCAGGACCTCAAAGAGACATACTTGAAAGCCACCAACTGTGCCGATCCTCTGGGTAGGACCAAAGACACTGTGGGTGGGGGAACCAAGGCAGGAGGAAGAGGAAGGCAGTGGGCAAAGTCACACAAGGATTAAAGGACCCCTCTGAGCTCCCTCAGAGAGGTCTGGCTATGTCTCTCTGTGGGGACCACTCCAGGGACAGCTGTATCCAGAGAAGATGGAGCTTTCTGCATAGATGAAATGGTTCTGAGTGATGTGCATCCCCACAGGATGCCTGGGGGAGTGGAGAGGGTGAATACCAAGTAAAAGACTGGGATAAAGAGCGAGACCACAAGCCTGCCATCCAGTGTCTCCCTGGAAACTACCAGGTTTGTTCTCTGGAGTGTCCTCAAAACCCAGTTAACCAAGGATACACATCTTGAGCTGGTTCATGGCATATGAGCTCAATAAGCATTGAACAGTAGAACAGCCACACCTCCACCAAGCAGGACCTCTTGAGTCAGACTCTCCACTTCCTCCAACTTAATGATACCAATAATGAAAACAGCTCACAGCTATGTAGTGCTTTCAAGTTAAAATGCTCAAAAGGACAAAGAGACAAATAAGAAAAGCCAGTTGTTGTTAGGACTGATGAAATAAGCCTCATCAATTTTGAGCTTGGATGGACCTCCAAGGTCACTACATCTCACCCCCTTCAATTTACAAATGAGGAAACTGGGAAGGGGCTTCCTAACGCCACACTGGACATAATTGGTAGAGTTGAGGTTTGAGTCTTCCCTAGACCCTCTGACTCAAAATCCATGTACTTTTCCATGGGACCATGCTGCCTTCCAAGGTTACTCAAGGATTAAATGTGAGACCACCCCACTGCCATGTCCTTCATTTGAAGTAGGGTTTTCTTTTGTGTAAGGAAAAACTGTATCCTTCATGCTTCCAGGGAGGTGAGGGAGTTACCCTGCTCAACACTCTTCCCCACCCCCACCCCAAAGCTAGCTCAGAGCCATCTGAAGATGAAAGGATTAAGTTTAAAGATAAGAGAATCTATAAAGATATAATCTCAAGAGAGTAAAGCTAGGAACATCTCCTTGGAAATCACCTAGCATTGCCAATGGAATGGAATGGGATGGGAAAGGATATAATAGGATGGGGTGGAAAGGAATGGAATGAGAGAAGGGAAGGGAAGGAGAAAAAGGAGGAGAAGGGAAGGAGAAAGAGAAAGAGGACAAGGAGGGGAGATGAAGGAGAAAAAGGAGGAGAGGGGAAGGAGAAAGAGAACAAGGAGAAGGAGAAAGAGAAAAGAAAGAGAAGGGAAGGGAAGGAGAAAAAGAAAGAGGAAAAGAAGGAGAAGGGAAGGATAAAAAGGCATAGAAGGGAAGGAGAAAGAGAACAAGGACAAAGAGAAAGGAAAGAGAAGGGAAGGAGAAGGGAAGGGTAGGAGAAAAAGAAAGAGGAAAAGGAGGAGAAGGGAAGCAGAAAAAGGCAGAGAAGAGAAGGAGAAATAGAACAAGGAGAAGGGAAGGGAAGGAGAAAAAGAAAGAGGAAAAGGAGGAGAAGGGAAGGAGAAGAAGAAAGGAAGGAGAAGGAAAAGGAGAAAGAAGGGAAGGGAGAAGGAAATGGGAAAGAGAAGGGAAGAAGAAGAAGAGGAGGAGGAGAGAAAGAGGGGAAGAGAAGTAGAAGGGAAGGGAGAAAGAAAAGGGAAAGAGGAGAAGGAAGAGAAGAAGGTGGGAAAGAGAAGGGAAAGAGAAGAAGGAGAAGGGAAGGAAAAGGAGAAGAGGATGAGAAAGGAAAGAGAAGGAGAATAAGGGAAGGAGAAGGGAAAGGAAGGAGAAAGAGAAGAAAGGAAGGAGAAGAAAAGAAGGTAAAGAGAAAAGGAAGGGAAGGAGGGGAGGGAAGGGGAAGGGACAGCAGAGGGGGGAGGGGAGGGAAGATATAGATTGAAGTTGAGCACATTAGACTTTCCCAAACACAGACATGTTTCTCCTAAGTCCCCCACCTTCTGGGAGCCTTCACAGATTCCTCTAGCTCATATCGATCTCTCCTTTCTCTGATTCTTCTATCAGCTGTACCACTCCTTCAATCCTAGGATAATATTTCATGGTGTGATTCCATCTCCTGTGCACTCACAACCCAGACTAGGAGCTCCCCCAATGATGAGAGCCAGCCAGGTCTGCCTCCTCTCCTGTCCCTCACCCAGCATAGCTTGGCAGGGGACCAAGCTCATCATAGGCATGCTGCAAAGACTTGGTTAAGTGGCTGACACTGATTTGGCAGAATATATAAAGCTCAAATCCCAGAGCCAGTGGTGCTATCTGCCATCCACCCCAAGCTGGGGTTTGCAGGAGGTGGCTGGGAAAGAAGGAATGGGAAGGAAACCTTCTGGGCAAAAGAAAGCCAACTGCACTTAAACACTGATCATAGCAATAAATGAAAATGTTAACATTGATGCCAAACAAAAGAAGGAACTGGGAATAAACCAGCAGCTTGAGAGACTTTGGGAAATGTTCTCCATTTTGGGTCCATGTTCCACCCCACACCCATCCCTGGGGATGCTTGTTAATAGCAGGAGGAATGACTTTTTAATGATTTCGTGAGATTGTTCAAGGAGCTCCCAGAAGCACCTGTTCCATATCAAGTACTTAATAGACACCATGCTCTCCTGAGCTCTCTGTCCCCAGCTGCAGCATTCTTTCCAGAGAGACCTCAGAGACCTGCTCTTCCAATGCTTTCATGTGACTTCCCCAAGGTCACATACTTCCTAAATTGCAGAGTCAGAAGCAGCACCCAAGCCCTCTGACTCCAAATTCGGAACTACTTCCATTGCCCCCATGAGCATTGAAATGATGAAGTTGGCCATCTGAAAGGCTGTCTTCCCTTCTGATGACCTCCAGCATCCCACCTCCAAACTGCCTATTGTACATCTCAAACTGGCTTGAAACCTATGAAACATCCTGGGCTTTTCAATCTTTCTCACCCCTCATATCCAGTCTGTGGCTAAGTCCTGTCAATTTTATCTTCATAATATCCCTCAAACACGCCCCCTTCTCCCATCTGACACTGCCCCTCCTCATCACCTCACACCTGGACCATTGCAATAGCTTCTGGAGGGATCTGCGTGCCTCAAGTCTCTCCCCTCTCCAGGCCACCTCCAATCAGCCACTAAAGGGATTTGACGTTCTCCACTCAAACAACTGCCTATTGCCTCAAGAACCAAATACAAAATCTTGTTTGCTATTAAAAGCCCTTCACAACCTCTCCTTCCAACAAGGGCAGTCTTATAACACCTGACTCCTGACACATACTCTTCAGTCCAATGACTGGGTTAGAAATCAGGAAGACTCATCTTCATGAATTCAGATCTAGCCTCAGACATTTACTAGCTGTATGATTCTGGGAAAGTCACTTAACCCTCTTTGCCTCAGTCAGGAAGACCTGACTTTGACTCTTTCAAATCAGACACTTACTAGTTGTATGACCCTGGGCTTCTCTGTGATCCTCAATTTTCTCATCCATAAAATGGAGTTGGATTCTAAGGTACCCATCAATTCTATATCTATAATTCTTTTATCATTGCTGTTGTCCCATCATGTCTGACTCTCTGTGACTCCATTTGGGGTTTTCTTCACAAAGATATTGGGGTGGTTTTACAGATGAGGAAACTGAGGCAAACAGGGTTAAGTGACTTGCTCGGGGTCATAGAGCTAGTAAATGGCTGAGGCTAAATTTGAATTCATGAAGATGACCCTTCCTGATTTCTAGCCCAGTCCTTTATCCACTGAGTCTCCTAGCCCGCCATCACAAGCTTAGAATAAAATGTCTCAAAGGATAGCATAGAGGAAAGGAGTGGGACAATGTCCCCTCTTGTATCTCCTGCTGAGGAAGAGCCAGCTCTTTGTAAAGGATCTTCAGGATGAGGCCCAAAATTAGGGCACACCTCACCCAGCCTCAGGTAGCACCATGTTGGGCCTTGGCCAACCCAAAGAGCCCTGAATGCAAATCTGAATGGGGTGCTTCCTTTTCAGTAGCCACATCACTTGATTGCCCCATGGTGGGACATGAAATTTCCACTTAACAGGTTTGGCATTTCCGGAAGGATGACAAAGAGGCCGAGACTCACTCAGAACTCATGTTTTTGTGGGAATGAAAAGAAATAAAACAGATTTTTCCCCCATGGTTTACCGGATAACAACACTATTTTTAAAAAGTTCAGGCCTGAATCATCTGTTTCTCCTGGCAGCCTCTGAAATTGCTCAGGAGGAGAAGAATGGATGAGGAGGGCAGAGCTGGGGGGAGCACCCAGGGGCTGATTGTGGAAGAACTGGGGAGCAAGGATACCAGTAAGGGCCATGCACGCAGAGGTCAGCCTGGCTCTCCCCTTACACTTCTCATCCACTCAGGCCCGGGGAAATAGATCATCTCTCTCTGTTAAAAAAAAACCAGAAATCACCCAGCCCCACAGGCTGCAAAAATCCAATCTTGAGAAAAAAAAATTTTTAAAAAGGAAAAACCTCTTTGTTCAGAAATGAATTTCTTTTTGTGAACTCCAAGTAACAATGTGCACTTCCAATTCAAGGTGGTTGAATTGAACCAACCTCTGCTGAGCCCACAGAAACCTGCAGGAGCTGGGTTGCTTAAGAGGGGGATGGGAGATACAAGAGCAAATGGCTAAAGTCGCCCACGAATGCCAGTGAACATGACTGGGCTGCAAGCAATGAAGATTCTGGAGAAGAATGGGAAGACATAGGTGAATTGATGCAAAGTGAAGGAAACAGAACCAGGGAAATGGCATGTACAGGCACTACCACAATGTGAATGCAAGAACAACAAAAACCAAAACTCCAATCCCATGAGATCTAATAACCAAGCTCTCCAAAAAAGATACCTTTGACAAGGTGTAGCACCTTTGTTTGAAGAGGCGAGGGACTTGGAACACTGTGTATAACGGTGGTCTTGGGTGATGTCTTGCTCCCCACCTCCCAATTATTCTTTGCTGTAAGGGATGGTTCTCTAGGTTAAATAAGGGAAGGGATATATTGGAAAATAAAGGTGATTTTTGTAAAAAGGGCATCAATCAACGTTTTAAAGATCCTCTATCAGTAGGTCCCCTCAAGCATCACCTCCCACAGCAGGTCCTTCATTATTCACTATTGCTCCCCCCTCAAAAAATTATTTGTGTATTTTTATTTAATTATTGGCATACAGGCTATTTCTCTCTAGATAAAATGTTGGCTCCTTGGAGGCAAGGGCTGTTTTTTTTGTCTTTCTTTGCCTCTTTGGCTTTGCACAGTGCCTGGCACATGATGGGTATTTTATAAATGATTGTTGACTGACTGATTGTTATTACTTATCTGAAGACCTAGTTTAAATGAGGGGACTATTTCCCCATCTAGGATTACTTAAAGGTACAGAGATTCAAAGCACTTCCCTCATTTCTGGCCTTTCTCTTAAACCCCTGTGCTGCTTCTGAGAACCCACCGCTTCCCTTGATTACAAAGCCAGGTGCCAGGGATGGAGGGACCAACACAGTCACCAATTTCTCAGTAGAGATCCATCTTCATTAACCTCATTAACTGATTGTGTTCTACATCTACTCCATCGCCACAGCCTGGTATCCCCAGAGAACTGGGGTCCACCATTTCCAGAGGAAAATGACCTGGGGATCAGCCCCACTAGGCATGGATGCAGCCTGAATTGGGGTGTAGGCAGCAGCAATCATGGCATGCTTGAGGGGCCCCACACACTGAAGAACAGTGCAAATTCTGTAGACGGGAAGAGTGCGATATATCACCCACACTCTGCCAAAGTGGTAGGATCTCAGGACACTGTGCCACCAGACACCTCCCTGAATTATTTAGTTCAATAAATAAGCAGTTGGTCTTATGATTCCTTTTTGATCATTTGGGACAAAATGGGAAGGAAATCTAGGTTTGAAAAACCCAAGCCCTCTCCACCGTGCTTCTTTCAATCCTGGGAGTGAACAATCCCTGGACCAACCCATACTTTTCTAGGTTCTCTGTGGCACTGTGGCACAATAGATGGGCACGGATAGCAAAACTGCAGTTCAATTCAACAGGCATTGGCAGGTAGGCGGTACCATGGATAGCGTTCCAATCCCACCTCAGGCACTAGCTAGTTGTGTGCCCCAAGCAAATCACTTCAACCTATTTGAAGACTTGCTTTCACTTCCCCATCTGTGAAATGGGGATAATAACGGCCCCTACCTTCCGGGGCGCTCGAGAGATTTAAACGAGATGCAGCTTTTTTTGTTATCGCTGTTACTCCTACGGAGAACGCACCTCCAGGGCTTCCTTTGATAATTCAGAGATTATAGATCCTAGCTTGGGGGATGGGCCACCCAGCTAGTTATGTGACTTTTTGGACTTCAATCCTACCCCTGTGCTTCGGTCTTACCCTGGAATCTCCCTGAGCGTCTGCAGCGTCATGACTCTGGAACATCCGTCAACTCCGCTAGCCCCAATTCTGCCTCCTCCCATTGGGGAGATCCTCCTGGGATCTCCATTTTGGAAAAAGGCTCAGGCCAGTCAATCTTCCTTCTCTTCCTGGCTGTGCTCCTGACTTTCTAGACGTCATTGCTATGCTCCTGAGGGGGCACCTTCATGTTCCCCAGCCCCAGTCCTTTTCAGCTTTCTTTTCTATGTTATTTTCCTTCATTCAAATATAAACTCCTGAAGAGCAGGGACTATATTTTACCTGTTTATTTTGTTTTCCATTAAATATATATCATATATTTAATATATTTCTATTATAAATAGAAATATATTATATTTAATCTATTCATATGAGAAATATAAATAATAAATATATTATATATGCAATATATTATAAACACACATTTTTATATATAACCAACTACATGTAAAAACAGTTTTTAACACACCCATTTATTTTGAGAGGGGCATCATAGATTTAGAATTGGAAGGGGCCTCAAAGGCAATCGAGTCTCTAAATGACTGCATCCCAGGGTTGATTTTCACTAGGTGAGACATCCTTCCTATTTATAGGTGGACCCCCTCCTCTCCCTTCTCTGATACTAATAGCGACCCTCCCTACCTGGTTCTCCCAGAAAGCATATATAGGTAATAGAATCCAGTCCTCTCATTTACAGGGGAAGGAATTTGGGCACAGAGAAAGTTAAGTTACTTGTCAAAATCCCACAGGTAGTAAGCTGGAGAGCTAGAATCTAAACCCAGGTCTTGTAGACTCCAAAACCTTTTCGCTAGAAGATGCTATATCTATTTTTCATCTATGCCCTACCTTTTTTAATAGACTACTTGTCAAGCAAAGCTCTTTAATCTTTTTTTCAAAGCCTCAAGCCCTGAAATCTCTGGTGCCCTTCTGATCCAGTGCCCCCTTTCTGGTGACCAGGATAACTGGCAAGCAGACAGCCTGAGTGAACTCCCAGTGCCCCAGACAACCAGTCACAAAAAGGCAGATAGGTAGATGAATGGAAAAAAAAAATAGGTCCCATGTGATTTGGTAAAACTTCAGGAACCCCTAAGGTTGGAGGGGAAAGAATGGACCAGGTGAGAAGAGAGCAGCAAGCTGGGCATCCTGAAGATACTGAGGATCTCTCCCTAGAACCCCAACCTTCGATAATCTCAGTCTTGCAAGACTTTCCTTAATTAACAAGATTTTCTTTTATGTTTTTCACAAAAGCCGAGAAGAACATCCCAAGAGGTGCTTTACTGGGCCAATCTACCCACATTGGTCTTTATCTGAAGAGGTTTTAGCTAATGAGGGATCAGACAAAACCCTGCAAAACCCCTCACAAGGCATTTCATGAAGGAAGGACATTTCCTCATTAACTAACCAAGAGCTAAGTGGGTCCAGCAAAGGATGTGGTAAAATCTCCTGTTTAAAAGGGGTGTGTGTGTGTGTGTGTGTGTGTGTGTGTGTGTGTGTGTGTGTGTAGGGGGAGGGGTTCTTCTGCCAGGGGCAGAGAGGAAAAAACTGTTAAACACTTGAAGTCTCATGAAGTATTTAAGAAAGTGCAAATGAGATAATCCAGGGGCCCTGGAGAGCCAAAATGATCATTACCGCAAAGATAAAGACAGAAGCTATTTCCCCACCAACTCACCCTATTAGCACTGAAACATGCTAACAACATTCGAACCTCCCATGTGCCCCAAGCTCACTTTACAGTTTACCCAGGGCTTACGGGTACATTACTTCATTCTATCCTTACATCTAGAGCCCTGGGAAGTAGACAAGGTGGAGCTCATCATTTTCAAATTGGCTCACCATCAGAGGAAAGGAGGATTTAAAATGAGAAGAAATCTTAAAGCCTCTAGTGCTAGTCTGGTCTCATTTTACAGATGAGGAAACTGAGGCCCAGGGAAATCTGGTGAAGTGACTTGCCCAAGGTCAGTCAGGCAGTATGCAACAGAGATGGGCTTCAAACTGTGGTGGGTGGGTCCTCTGCCTCAGAATCTAGGGCCTCTTCCATTACACCCCACCTCTCAGCAAACTAGTTGCTTCATTTGCAAATTAATCAATAGCTAACATTTCTAGAGCTCCTAAGGTTTGCAAAATACATTTCTTTTGCATTTCATCCTTATAACAACTCTGGGAGCTAGGTACTATTATTATTCTGAGGCAGACAGAGGTTAAGTGAGTTACCCAGGATCACACAGTTCAAGGAAGCACCTGAGACAGTATTTGAACTCAAGTCTTCCTGACAGGTCCAGAGCGCTATCTACTGCACCACTGAGCTAGCCATCTACTAACTAAGTGAATAGAGTGCCAACTCTGGAGTCAAGAGGATCTGAGTTCAAATCTGGCTTCAGACATTTATTAGGTGTGTGTGACCCTGGGCAAGTCACCTCACCCTGTTTGCCTCAGTTTCCTCGTCTGTCAAATGAGAGAAATGGCAAACCACTACAGTATCTCTGCCAAGAAAACCCCAAATGGGATCACTGAGAGTCACACACAAGTGAAATGACTGAACGACAACAATGTACCAGGTACTGAGATACAAAAACATACATGAAACAGTCTTTCCTCCATTCTATTCAAACAGGAAAGACAACATATACATGTATAACATAGAGGATAGGGTGCTGGATGGAATCAGGAAGGTCCAAGTTCAAATCTAGCCCCAGACACTTTTTTTAGCTGCATGACCCTGGGCAAGTCACTTAACCCCGCCTGCCTCAGTTTCCTCATCTGTAAAATGGGGAAAACTCTCAACTCTCAAAGCTGTTGTGAGAATCGAATGCAATAATATTTGTAAAGCACTTCACAAAATTTAAAACACTAAGTTGTTATTATCATTATGCAAAAATACACAAAATAAACATAAAGGGCTATTTCTCTGCTAGACAAGGCTAGCTATTATCACGGTCATATATCAGCGCTAGCTATTGTATTATCGTCATGAGTAAACAAAGCCTATGCAAATTAAACACAAGAAAGTGCTAGTGAGGAGATCAGGTCAGGTCTCACCAGGAGGTGTTCTTTCCATTGAGCTTTGAAGGAGACCGGGGAATCTGAGAGGTAGATCAGGGAGGGAAGGAGGGAGGGCATTCCACGCAGGATCATCATGGGAGCATAGGATTTTAGAGCTGGAAAATCCCTTAGGGATGCTCAGCCCACTTTTCCAGACTCCTAATGGGCATGGAGGTAAAATCCTATGACTCCATGATCTCCATCTTAGAAGGGAAACTGAGGCCCAGAGAGAGACAGTGACTTTCACAATGTCACCCAGCCAGTTAGCAGAAGGGGAAGGGGAGAAGCCAGGTTTCCTGATTACCTGCCTCTTCACAATGGGGAATAATCAAGTTTTCGTTTCTCCCTGACACAGAGTGGATGATGGGATACATTCGGTTGCCCATGAGGAAAAGGGCCAAGTGGATTGTCCAAATCCACATCAGTCAAAGCCACTTTGTATCTGTATCCATTGCTGGGATGGGTCTAGAACAGAGGCTGGATTCTCTAAGAAACTCTGCCCCCTCCCCCACTTTTTCAGCCTGAAGATTCGAGAAGTGACTCAGACTCTCCTAAGGGAACAGTCTGAGTAACTGTTTGCAAAGACTCAGCCTAATTCCCTGACGAGAGCCAGAATTCAGACCCGGAACCAGAGAATGATGACTCAGAGTTCTGTTCTTCCAGCTCCTCATTCACACATCAAAGCTGTTGGCTGCTAACATCAGTGAGGAGCGGTGGGAGATGCCTGCAGGGAGGGGACTCAGAGGACCTGGGGATCACACTCAGGGCAGCCAGGGCCTGGGGCACATCACAACAACAATAATAGTCACGAGTAACTGGTGTTTAGATAGCATTGTACGGTTCGAAAAGTGCTGCTGTACCTGTGAGATCCACTTTGATCCTCAGAACAACCCTGGGAGGTAGGTGCTATTGTCCCATTTTATAGATCGGGTAATTAGGACCGAGAGCACTGAAGTGACTGTTTCCAGGGTCACACGACTAGTAGCTATCTGAGGCTGGATTTGAACTTAGGTCTTGCTGCTGTTCCTTCTAGCAGATGGTTGTTGTCCAAGAAGGTGTTTCCTGACATGTCTTGACCACACCTTCTGCAAGTCTCCAGGCCCATTCCAAACAGGCCACACCTGCAGAACAGTGTCCAGGCTCTTGGGCTCCTGCTTCTTCCCCTCTCCCAATATCATGAATTCCAAAACAGACAATTTTTCCAGGTTCCCTGAGCCACTGTCCTCAAGGTAAGTTCTATTAGGCTAGCGGTTTGTAACCTAGAATCCATTAATTTTTTTGAGACAATCAGTGTTAAATGGCCTGCCCAGGGTCATATAACTGTCTGAAGCAAGATTTGAACTCAAGTCCTCCTGACTCCAAGACTGGTGCTTTATCCACTGTGCCACTCAGCTACCCCAAGTCCATTAATTAAAAAAAACATTTTGATAACTGTATTTCACTAAAATTGATTTCCTTTTCATCCTATGTATTTTATTTTATACATTTGAAAGCATTATTCTGAGAAGGGGTCCATCAGCTTTGCCCGTCTGCCAAAGGGCCCCATGACACAAAAAAAGATTAAGAACCTCTCTGTTAGACAGAAGCATTCAATGGCAAGATCATCAATGGGATTTCCAGCCAAGCAACATTTTTCTAGTTAATGTGAATGAAGACTATGTGTGAGCTCAAAAAAATAGTCATAGAAATATTAGAACTAGCAGTTAGAGGAAATGTTTCTGGCACTGTCACTGACTTTCTGTATGACCTTGTCTTTCCTAGTTCAGTTTCCCCATCTGTAAAATTAGTGAATAGATTAGATGATGTCTAAAGCCTGTCCCAGCTCTGACATTCTCTGGTTCTAAGGTCCCTCCTGGGCCTTTTCCTGGTTGAACCAGAGAATGCAAGTGAGAGCAATGGATGGAAGCTGCGAAGAGGCCTATTTCAGCTCAACATAACACACACACACACATACACACACACACACATGCATGCACAATACAATAGGCAATATATACTACATGATGTATGTGTACATGTGTACATGCATACACACACGGTAATGCATGTGTAATGCATTACATATATGCACATATACGTATGTGTGGGCACATATATAAACATGTGCATGTATATATGTGCAGTGAATAACTAGGTATGTGCTATATATACATATATGTGTGTTGTGTCTATAGGTGTGTTTATTATACCTAGAGATTTGCTCATTGTCTTCCCCATTAGAATATGATCTCCTTGAAGGCAGGGTCAGGGTTTTTGACCTTTCTTTGCATCCTTAGCTCTTAGCATAATGCTTGGCACACAGTAAGCACTTAATAAATGCTCATTGACTGACTGACTGACTTGCTCAGGGTCCCTACCATCTTCCTCACCTTTTCCCTCCCACTCAGAAACTGGTTCTCCCATCAGATACCTTAGTGGAAACGCTCCCTCATCCCTGATCCAGCACCAACCTACTGAAACCCAGGATGTCCTACAGCTGGGGAGGTGTTTAAAAGTGTCTTCATTCAGGCTTTGGAAGGGTCAGTGCTCAGGCTCAGGCACAAGCCACAAGCCACAAGTCACAAACGTGGACTAATTCCAGTCCTCCCCTTTCCTTCTTTTTCTGGAGTCCTTGAGCTAGGAGTCACATAGTCAAAGGGCCTAGAGCAGGAAGGTACCTTAAGGATCGTCCAGCCCAATCCTTGGACTTTACTGAGGAGGACACTGAGTCCCAGAGAAGCCAAGGGCTCATCCAGAGTCAAGCAGGTAAGAAATAAAGCCTATTCAGGAGCTATCCAGAGTCAGTGGTTCTGAAGGGTCTAGAGGTTAATGCCTGAGTCATACTCATCACACCAGCCCTTCGGTCCCTGTTGGAGCTGCTCTCTGGTGACCATGGTAAGTAGGGCACCCCAGCAGACGCTGCCAGCAGTTCTTTCTCCCCTTCGAGCTGTCTGCTGGTCTTACAAAAATAACCCAACCTCCTACCATCAAGGGACCAATTAGATTTGCAAAACAACATCCCTTTCCTACCTCCCTCCCTCCACCCACCCACCCTTTATCTAGACTCGGCAACTTTGAACTTGGATCCCGCTGCCTGAGTGACTAAAGCCACAGTCGCAGCTTCTTTCTGACACTCTCTTTTTCCTTCCAGATAAAAGGGAGCCGTGTGTTTGATTAAAGCAAGACTTTGGGCTGTATTTACTCACTCTAATTTGCCCTAAAGAGACCCTCTGCTGTCCACAGGCAGGCTGGAAAGAGCTATTAATAGATCGGGCTTCTCATTAAGGATTGATGCCCCACTTATCAGGGGCTCCAGAACCAAGAGAGTGGGTAACCCACTGAGAGATGGAGGCCTTTTTGACCCCATCCCAGGAATAAGAAAGAGGAGCGGAGGATCCAAAGATGGAGGAGACAATTTAGAAACCGTCAGCTCAACCCCTTCATTTTACAGGTGAGGAAACTGAGGCCTGGGATGAGGAGTGACTTATAGACATATAGAATGTCAGATCTGGAAGGGACCAACTGGTTGTTTTATAGGGGAGAAAGCCAAGAACACTGAATTTGGGGTCATAAGAGCACCAAATCTGAGGTCATGGGACAACTGGAATCCCAGCTCTGTCACTCATTATGTATGATCTAGGTCTCAGTTTCCTCACTTGTAAAATAAAGGAATATATGATCCCTAAAGTTCCTTCCAGTTCTAGATCTATTACTGATTGTCACAAAGTAAATTTGCATCAGAAGGAAGGCTACCTCCCCCAACTTCAAGAGTATGACAAATGAGCTTCAGAGCCCCACATTTATCCCCAGCCCTTACTAGACACACAAGAGAGACAGAGGACACCTGGGTAAAGAACCAAGCCAGCTGTCTCTCAGTTCCAAGGGACCCAGGGTGGGAGGTCAATATATTTTTAGGTCTGACCTGACTTGTCTCTTGTGTCCTCCTTCTCCTTCTCCTCCTTCTCTCTGTCCCCTCCCCTCCTCTTCTCTTCCTCTTCTCCTCCTCCCCTTTCTTCTTCTTTTTGACTCTCTCTCCCAGACCCCCCTCTCTCCTCTTCTTCTTTCTCACCCCTTTTCTTCTCTTCTCCTTTGCCTCCTTTTCCTTCCCCTTTCTACTCTTTTTCTCTATCTCTCCCACCAGATGCCCCTGTCTTCTCTCCTTCTCTCTCTCTCTCTCTCCCTGTCCTCTCCTCTCCTCTCTCTCTGTCTCTGTGTCTCTCTCTTTCTCTCCCCTCCCTCTCCATCTCTCCTTCCATCTTTCTCTCTCCATCTCTCCTCTCTCTTTTCCTTTCTCTCTCCCTCTCCCTACCTGTCTTTCTCTCTTCTCTCTCTCCCCTCCTTCTCACTCCCTCTCTCTTTCTTTTTCTCACACATGTGTATACACATTCATATATCTAGTCACAAGATCACATAGATCTTATAGGTGTCATTTTGGTTCCAAGAGAAGCACTGGCTATAGAGTTAGAGGACCTGGGTCCAAATCTTAACTACTTACTAGTAGAGTACTTACTGCTACTTACTAGTGGAATATTTACTGCAACTTACTAGGGGAGTACTGCTACTTACTAGTGTAATTTTACTTCTAATTACTACTGGAATACTTATTGCTACTTACTATGAAGGGCACTCAATCTCTCTGATTCTCACTTTCCTCACTTGTAACATGAAAGGGGAGGGCTAGATGACCTCCAGGTTTCCTTCTAACTTAGATATTCTTAATCTTTTTTGTGTCATTGGATCCCTGGGGCAGGCTGGTGAAGCCTATGAATGAACCCTCTCTCATAATCATGTTTTTAAATGCATAAAGTAAAATGCATAGGGCCACAAAGGAAAACCATTATATCACAATCCAGTTATCAAAATATTAAAAAAACAAATTCACAGACCCCAAGAGAAGAATCTATCTTCTCAAGCTATGAAAGCAGAACTAGAATTCCAACTCACATCCCCTAACTCCATATTTGATATACATTCCACCTCACCATGGTGCCTCCATATTCAAGGTCAGCCTTCAACCAAATTCAGTAGGTAGAGGATGTATTTAGTATATCCCTTCCCCTGATCTATTAAGAAAGTCATATTGGAATGTTTTACTCATGGTGAAATTTCAGGCATATTACAGGACAATGAAAAAAGTTCATTTTTGTTCTTAGTTTTTAAAGAAGATTCTGTGGCTACCGTGGGGTTGGCCCATTTGATCAATCAACCAATGTCTATCGGGCAAGGTTACATTTTACATTGCTTAGCTCTGGGCTACTCACTGAGAGTGCCACAAGAGTATAAAGATAGAAATGAATACTGTAAGGGGAGGAGGGGGAAGGGAGCAAGCATTTATGAAGTACCTACTCTGTGCCAGGCACTATATGAAATGTTTTACAGGTATTATCTGAACCTCTGCGAGCTGGGGTAAGTCATTTAAGCTCTCTGGGACTTGGTTTTGTTGTTCAGTTATTTCGGTCATGTCTGACATTTCACAGGTAATTTGGAGTTTTCTTGGCAAAGATACTGGATCAGTCTGCCATTTCCTTCTCTGGCTCATTTTACAGATGAAGAAACTGAGAGAGTTAAGTGACTTGCCCAGGGTCACATAGCTAGGAAGTGTCTGAGGCTGGATTTGAACTCAGGTCTTCCTGACTCCAGGCCTGGCACTCTATACACTATGGCACCATCTAGCTGACCTAAACAAGGGAGAAAATAAATAAGCAAACAAATAAACGAATGAATGAATAAATAAATGCACACATACATATATATGTATACAGATACAAAATACATATACATGTTTATACAAAGTCATTTCAAGAGCTAACAGCTATCAGCTGATGGGATCCAGAAAGACCTCATATAGGAGGCAGCAGACAAAGAGGAGGAGGGAGAATATTTCAGATAAACCACCTCAACTCTCTGGGCCTCAGTTTCCACTTCAGTTAGACAAGTATTTATTTGTGTGCTCATACTTGGGCCAGCTAGGTGGCACAGTGGATAGAGTGCCAGATCTGGAGTCGGGAAGACCTGAGTTCAAATCCAGCCTCAGATACTCACTAGCTGTGTGACCCTGGGCAAGTCATTTCACCCTGCTTGCCTCGATTTCCTCATCTGTAAAATGAGCCAGAGAAGGAAACGGCAATCCACTCCAGTATCTATGCCAAGAAAGCCCCCAGTGGGGTCAGGAAGAGTCAGACACGACTGAAACAACTGAACAACCAATGTGCTCAGATTTATATTGGGCAATGGGATTAAAAAGAAAAAAAAATGAATAATTCCTGCCCTCAAGGAGTTTCCATTCTACTGTGAGTAAAACAACACACGCAGAGAAAAGTACAAAGTATATGCAAAGTATTTTCAAAAGGAGGGTCCTAAAAATTGGGGGGATCGGGAAAGACTCGCATAGGATGAGGCCCTGCACTGAATCTTGAAAGGGGGATGGGAATTCTGCATGGTGGGGCATGACCTGTAATAGAAGCATCAAGGCAGGAGACAGAATGGCAGCTTATAAAATGAATTGGGTTAGATGGCAGACTCTGAGAGCTCTTAAAATTCCACCCAACACCCATGGCACCATGCAGAAGATTGAAGTCCAGTTGGTGAGACAACATACAAAACCCCTAAAGAATGAAATGTAAGAATGGAATCTGAAATGGCATGGTACAGACTTGGATTTCATTCTCAGTTTATAAAAACTGCAAATGAGAGTCCACAGGCTTTTGCAAACTATATTATCTCCTCCTGTAGCTGCTGGTGGGTGTGCGGAAAAGGCAGTGTTGGTGCAAATCTGAATGGACCAGCCTGTCTTCCAAATCCACACGGTTGGTCTTTTACCATTTGGGAGAAGGGAGAGCCAGGGTGAGCTGGAGTCATCCGGGTGGGTTTCTTGGAAGAGGTGGGGACCTGAACATGGATTTCTCTGACATTGCTTAATTATTTCCTAAATTCCTCTTCAGATATAACAGCTCAGCTGTGGGGGTGCCCCCTAAGCCCACACTTAGCCCTCTTATCCCCTAACAGCATAGGAATATGGTGCAACTAACCAATGCTCATCTCCTCCCAAATCCCAAAGCTCTTGAAAAGGCTTAAGGGTTATTTGCCTTCCCCTTGCCATCCCCTTAAGACTTGGGCCTCATTCAGAGACAAAAAGAGTGAGGCTGGAGTCCAGGTCACACTGTCCCCAAGCCTCCCAAGGGGCCTCTGTCTGTGTGATTGCCTGGCTCCAGAGGCATGGGCAGAGAGAAGACACAGTGGCATCCATGTTCACAGCTAGCCAGGTGAGAGATTTGGACAGCAGCTAGCCCCTTCTTGCAAAGGTCCAACCCCTGGCACTTCTGTTGATGCTCTGTCTCCTGGGCCACTGGGCGATCCATAAAGAAGTGTTCCTGAGTCGTTCATTCTTTCAACCAGCATTTCTTAAGCTGCTACTGTGTCTATGGCAGAGGCAGCCTGACTTGTGGATAGAGAACAACCTGGGAGCCGGGAAGACTTGATCCTGGCGTTATAAACAATCTCTGCCCTCAAGGGGTTTATATTCTACCTGGGACAGGGCGACATATGCCCAGATTAGTAAATAGAAAATTAATACAAGCCAATATCAGATTGCATGCCATCTTGGGGAGAGGGAAGTGGAGGGAGGGGAAGATTTAGACCTCAAAATCTTATAGAAGTGAATGTTGAAAACTAAAAACAAATAAATAAAATTTTTAAAAAAGAAAAGAAAATTAATACAATGTAATTAGCAAGGGCTAGAGGAGAATGTTGAGGAGACTACTAAAAATTGGATGCATCAGGAAAGGCCTCTTGTAAGGGGAGGCCTCTAAGCTGAGCCTTGACAAGCTAGGGAGGGAGAGTAGTCTAAGAATAGGGTGTAAGTTAGGCAAAGGCATAGAAGTGGGAAATGACACATTTCAAATGGGGATCAGCCAGGAATTATAGTACTCCATTATTTAGAACCAAAAGGGGCTTTAAAGATTGAACATCTAGTTCAACCCCCTTTATTTACAGAGGATGAGACTGAGGCTCAGAGAGTAGAAACTTTTACCCAAGGTCATACAACTAATAAGAAGTTTGGCCAGGATTTGAACCTAGATCTCCGAGCCTTCTTACACAGAATCCCTTGGTTGTTGTTCAGTTATTTCAGTCATGTCTGACTCTCCATGACCCCATTTGGGGTTTTCTTGGCAGAGATACTGAGGGGTTAGCCATTTCCTTCTCCAGCTCATTTTACAGATGAGGAAACTGAGGCAAATGGAGGTAAGTGACTTGCCTAGCATCACACAGCTAGTGAGTGTCTGAGTCCATATTTGAACTCATGAAGATGGGTCTTCCTGACTTCAGGCCTGGCACCACCAAGCTGCCCTAGCCACTGAACCACATTGCCTCATAAGATTGAAATACCAAAGGGTTAAGACTCCTAAAAATGCCAAAGAACATCTTTTCAAGGGCTCCTATTGGCCTTGTGGGCATGGCGTTTCACCTCACCTTTACCCTAAACTATTTCCACCCTCAACTCTCTCCCCACTGCATTTCATTACCAGAATACTGATTCCATTAGCCAGCAGGGATGCACTCCCCTCTGAGCCTAGCATCCTCCCTGAAATGGACAGCAACCCCAAGTTGTCAACCCTCCACCCCCTCCACTTATTTGGTTTTTAATACATCTGTATTTGTCTTTTATTTTAACATCCTGACATCCGTCCATCTATATACGTGGGGAGTCTTAACCCTCTAGTCCCAAGGAAGCCACCTGCCAGCCCATGAGCTAGCCCAAAGGGCCAGGGAAACAGAAAGAGACATGATGCATTTTTGGCTGAGCACACCAGGCTAATCCCTGGGCCAGCTTCTCCCCAGGCAAAAGTCCCCAGGGTCATTCCCTGAGCCTTCTTTAGCTATGACTTTCCCATCCTGCCTTTGTGAACGATGCATGCATGTGAATTTCCTCACCCCAGTGGTCTTATCATTTCAATTTATTTCCAACCACTCCAGGGGTTCTCATGTCTAAAGGCAATGCCTGAGAACAGTGGGAATATGGTCAATAAGCATTTGTTGATTGGTTCATCAGATGCCTATGCTAGATCTTTCCTGATCCCACCCCCACCCCAAGTCGTCAACCCTCCACCCCCTCCAGTTATTTGGTTTTTAATACATCTGTATTTGTCTTTTATTTTAACACTTGTATTTCTCCTTGTATCCTTCTCACCCCCACCAGAGAACTATCCCTTATTACAAAGAAATTTTCCTTAAAGATGAGAAAAAAATCAGCAAAACTTATCAATACATCAAAAAAAATTCAATGTTATATGCAGTATTCCCTACCGCCTGGCCCCCACCTCTTCAAAGGAACAGGGGGAGTTATCATCTCACATCTCTTCTTTGGGGCCAGGTTAGTTACTTAGCTAACTAGTTACACTTTTACAACACTCAGCTTCCATGCCGTTCTGGTTGTGGTTGCTGCTTGTGTTTACTTTGCATATTACTTAAATCTGCTCATTTTCTATTTTACTTTTCCCTAACAGACCAGAAGACAGGCATTGTTTTGATTTTGTCTCTGTATCTTCGGTGCCTAGCAAAGTGCCTGGCATATACTAAGTATAGGACCATGGATTTCAAACTAAGATCCCCCTCCCATCATTTATGGGTTTCCAGAATTTAGAGCTGAGTCCAGGGAGGATGGGCTTAGAGATCCTCTACCCTTTATTTTACAGATAAGGAAACTGAGATCAAAGAGGAAATGGCTCGCCTGGCTCATGCTGCTAGGAAACCGAGGGAAACCAGCTGTGGGGATATGTGGGTAGGAGGAGGGATCAGAGAGAAAGCAGGGGACTGACGCTTCATTCTAAAAATCCTTCCATCCGACTTATTAATGCAGAATTAATTCTGTTGTCCTTGGATTGGACTCCTGGTGTCTAAGAGAGGTTGAGATTGCAGGATGGCCCATCCCATGCTACAGGAGGAAATCAGAGCCGTGAGCAATGGAATATAGGGTGATGACGTGGGGACTGACTTTCGAGTCAGAGAGATTGGGATCCTAGATCTGTGACTTGCTAGTTGTATGAACTTGAGTAAATCATTTGGCTTCTCTAGGAAGGGAAAGCCAAACGAGTATTTATTAGGTACCTTCTATATGCCAGGCACTTTACAAATATTACCTCGTTTGAGCCTCACAACAACCCTGGGAGAGAAGTGCTATTATCACCCCCCTTTTATGGTTAACAAAACTGAGGCAGACAGAGGTGAAGTGGGATCACCCGGCTAGGTAATGTTGGAGGTCAGATTTGAACTCATGTCTTCCTGACTTCAGGTCCAACTCTCTATTCAATGTGGAATCCTTTGAGTCTATGAATTCTAGGTTGGGGACCCTAGAAAGGAAAGGAGAGCTCATGCTGGTCATAGAGCCTTGGTGCTTGGCTATGCCCTCCTTCTCCACAGTCCCTATAGGGGCTCCCATCTTGGGGTTCATTCCCCATGGGGAGACTCAGCTTCCCAAGGAGGTCGGGTTAAGCAATTCCAAGACTGCAAGTTTCCTTCTCTCTCCATCAGGCTGCGGCCGTGGAGACTTAACAGCAGCCTCGTCTCCAGGAGCCCTCCTCAGCTCGCCTGTTATACAACAGACCTAAGAATAATTCAGGGGAGTGAGGGGAGGAGGAAGGGGATCAGAGATGGGGGTAGACAGAGGATGGGGAGGTGAAGAAGCAGTGTTTGCTGGCTCTAGCCTTCACTTCTGATGGTCAGCCTCAGGCTCCAGGTACTTCCTCCATCAGGTAAGGAAATTCTCGAAGATGAATTACCCCTCCGCACAGGTGCCTGCCGAGTGGAGGGATCAAAGATTTGTTTGGATTTTTTTCATTTGCGGCTGAGGAATCGAGCTCCCCCAGAGCTGCCCCATTCTCTCCTTTTGGACACAGCCCACAGGGATTCAAGATAGACCCCTTCCCCATCCCAAGCCGATCCCCTTTCAGAGGGGAACAGCTTAGCGAGTCCAGCTTTGTCGCCAGTGAACCAGAAAGCCTTGGCGTGACCCCGCAGGCAGACTCGGCACGTTTCCAGACATTTCAGAAGATCCAGCATCTCTGATTCCCATTGGACGAGACACATAAAGCAATGAATTGGTTAGGATTGGAGGGGGAAAAACCCAACCCGACGATGCTGGGAGATGGTAGAGAAACAGAAGCAGCTGTAACAGGCTGGCATGGGCATCTTTCCCCCTCACATATATTAGCAGAAACATGGAGGCTGCTGAAGGGAACCAGACTTTTGAGGCTTCAGGGAAGAATTTGGTGGTCAGGAGGGGAGGGTCTGGAGATTCCCTTCTCCTCCTGTCTAGTGCCCCTGTTTACAATATTTTCTCACCTCACCTGGCTGGGCCATTGTGAAGGTGTCCTGGAGCACTAAGAAAAGTGATGGGTTGGGAATCAGAGGATTTGGGTTTGAATCCCGACCTTGTCACTTACTACCTGTGACTGAGCAAGTCAATTCACCTAAGACTCAGTTTCCTCATCTGTAAAATGAAACAGTTGAACTAGATCACTTCCAAGGTCCCTAAGTCTATGATTCCAATACCCTTCCCAGGGTCTCAGTCTCCCCAGATGTTAGACCAGATGAACCCTGGGGTCCTTTCCAGCTCCAGATCTCCGAGCCTACGATCTGGGAGGGTTAGTTACTGCTGGAACAGGGTGCAGGGGACAGACCCTTCTCCTCCATTCCAGGCCAATAGGAAGCCCTGGATCTCTTTCCAGACCACCCACACAGGCAAAGTATCCTGCCAGTGGAACCTGGAAAGGGTGGGCAGAATGATGAAATATACTAGGTCTGGGGAGGAAAGTGCCCCACTCCCTGCTACCTCATGGAGCTTGTCAGTCTGTTAGTCACCCTCAACCCTGGCACATCTGTGCTGGTCAGAGAGACTCTACAGCCAATCTAGGGGAAAGGAGTCCCCAGCCCTAGCCTTGCTAGCCACAGCAGAGTAGTGGTGAGGACATGTGCCAGTCATCATGTACATCTTATTCCCAATCCCTCCTTGGCATCCCTGACAACTCCCCTCACTCTGGGAAGATGACTCACCCTATTCTTTCTCCTGCCCTGTTCCCAAGGCTTGGCTCTCCAGGGTAGCTGCTTCCAGAGATTCATTAGATCATATATTTAGGGCAGGAAAAGACCTTAAGAAACCACATAATCAAATCCATTGTTTTACAGATGAAGAAAATCAGACATAGGTTAAGTGATTTGTCCAAAGTCGTACAGGAGAGATAGTCTTGAAACTCATGTCCACCAGAAAACTTTCTTCTAAGCTTCACTGCTTTTCAGCCCTACCCAGGAGGCAGCATCAGCAATGTACCTGCCTTCAAACTGGGCATGCTCAGCCCAGCATCTCTGGAAAACACTGCACAGTAGTAAGGGTGGCAGTTTGGGAGGGAAACTGAGGCAGAGAAGAAGGTGGTAGAGGCTAGGGGGGCAATTCAAGTTATCTTCCAGTCCCTACAGGAGCTGTCGTCTCTGCTTTTCAGGGCACGCACTCACACCCCACCCCCACATCATGTATGACCAGATCTGCAGGTGTGAGTCTCCTCGAAATACACCAGCTGCTCCTCGAAATACGTCTGCTCTGGCTCTCTCTGCCCATCTAGCTCCTTTGTAAGGAGCTTGCAGGAGAGTCCATAAGAATCGTTACCAGCTAATGAAATAGTACTATTAAGTGCAGCGTAACTGAATATATACAAATTGGTCCATAGCTCCTAACCTATTCCAGACATTAAAAATTAAAATCCAATCACAACGATTATTGTCAAATCAGACTGCTACCACTTATGGCAATCAACAAGGGGGTGAGATTATGTAACCTAATTTCTGCATCTTCAATGAAAGGAGAAGAGGCAGGCATTCCAACACCTTTCTGGGGCTTCAGGAGACTGGGAATCTGGCTCTCCCTGGGGGGCTGACTCTTGTAATGAGTCCCCAGAACACAGCAAGATGTCTAAAGTCTTGGAGATACGTGTCACTGTCACCCCATGAGGTCAGTAGGGCTGAAAATTAGACCAGTCGGCCTGATCAGAACAAGAATGAGCCAGACAGATCTAAACAACAGCTCTAAACAACGCCTTCCCCTTGGTTCCCCCCATCATTCCTTCTCATTGTCCTCTCCCCTGGTTGCTTGCTAGTTCCAGTGAATGTTGGGGGGAGCTGTGAGGGGGTGGGGCTGTGGGGTTACTGCTAATAGAGAGGGAGCATGAAACTGAGATCCACAAGAGCCCAGGGGACAGGGCCCTGGGCTGAAAGGGACCAAGAGAGAGCTCTGCTCACTGACATCATGCCAGAACTCTGCTACTGAGTGAGGCCTGCCCTCAATTCAGGGAGGCTTCTAGTCAGCCCAGTCATTAGCCATCACAGAGATTTCCAGGCTGCTCCCTGTCATGTTAAGGTTAACAAACACCTTGCCCCTTTCTGGTTACATCATAGCACTTACTGGACCCAAATTGTGTGTGTGTGTGTGTGTGTGTGTGTGTGTGTGTGTGTGATAGAGAGAGACAGAGAGAGACAGAGACAGAGACAGAGAGAGACAGAGACAGACAGACAGATAGGCAGAGACAGAGAGATATGTACAGAGAGACAGAGACAGAGAGACAGAGAGAAACAGAGAAACAGGGACAAGAGACAAAGAGAAGCAGAGAGAGAGACGGAAAAAGAGACAGAGACAGAGACAAATAGAGACAGACAGAGACAGAGGAAGAGAGAGACTGGGGAAAACAGAGAAGAAAGAGACAGAGGCAGCCAACCAGGTGCTCACAGACTTGGAGAGTCAGGAAGAATTGAGTTTGAATTTGACCTTTACCATTTATTAGCTCTGTGATAATTAATATCTGTAAAATCTACCCAGGCAGGCATCTCGGTGCAGTGGGTAAGGGGCTAGACTTCTAATTCAGAACGGCTGGGTTTGAATCCTATCTCAGACAACTGGGAGCTGTGTGACTCTGGACAATTCACTTAGTCTCAGTTTTCTCACCTGTAGAATAAGGGGGGGGAGGGGTGACTCTAAGGTGCCTTCCAGAGCTAAAGCTCTGCTCCCATCCGTGCTCTTAGGGCTACTGTGAGTCTCCCACAAGGTAATGGTATAAAGTGTTTGCAGACTTTAAGCGACCATGTAAAGGTCAGCCTTTCTAGCCTAAGCTCCAAAGTGAATTCATCCTGTGACTTTGGGCCAGTCATTTCTTTCTCTCCCTTGTACAATGAGATAATTTGATTTTGTGATCACAGGCTCATAGATCTAAAGCTGAGAGGGACATAGAAGCCCATCACTTTACAGATGAGGAAACCGAGGTCCAAGTCAAGTAAGTGATCTGATTATCCATCTATCCATACACCTACATATCCATCCATCCATCTATCTATCTATCTATCTATCTATCTATCTATCCATACACCTACCTATCCATCTATTCATCCATTCATCCATTCATCTATCATCTTTCTATCTATCCACCTACCTATCCATCCATCCATCCATCCATCCATCCATCCATCCATCTAGCCTCTATTTTAGGCACTGGACCTGGGATAAGGAAGACCTGGATTCAAATTCTGCCTTAGATACTTACAAGTTATATTAGTTGTGCAAATCATTCTTTGTGCCTCAGTTACCTCATCTGTAAAGTGAGGATAGTACCAGCACCCAATCATCAAGGTTGCTCCAAAGACTCAGAAAGGAGCCCATCTGCATTGGTGAATGGAAGACCCACACTGATAAAAGCTTTGAGTGTCAGAGTCAGAGACCTTCCCCATCACTCAGCTGATGATGAGAGGTTATGTGATGTAGAGGGGAAAAGCTCTCAGGTTTTATGATGCTCAGTCACCAGCAGAGCTGGGATTCAAGCATAGATAGTACAGTGTTCAGAGCCCTGGCTCTGAATTCAGAAGACCTGGGTTCAAATCCTCCTTCTGATCCTTACTACCTGTGTGAACTTCAGCAAATCACTTTATCACAGTGGGTCTCAGTCTCCTCATCTATAAAATGGGGGGATTAGACCAGAAGCCTCTGGGGTCTCTTCCACCTCTAAATCTAGGGTCCTGTGATTTCCAAAGCATGAACAAAAATATTGACAACTGGCTATTGCCAATAAGGAATGAGAGTATGTGGAGATGAGCAAATTCTGAGAGGATGTCTGAAAAAGGAAGCCTTTTTTTCCTTTCCTTCCTGATTCTCCTCTAGCTTAGGAGGGCGAAATCTGCATGATTTCCTCTGTACTAAGTGGCCTTGCTGCTAGATGGCCACAGCTCTAAGGGGACTGTGATGCCTTCCCCTTGGCCTTCCCTCCCCGCTACTCCTGCAGCCAGGCAGGCCTGAGCTCCAGGGAGCAGGGCCCTGAAGCTCCCTCTGCCTGCTGTGCTGACTGAAGTCAGATCAGCCAGGGTTGTACAAGCCTGCCGCACCTGTCCCCACCCACACCACAGGTAGGTGCCCTGGAGCCTCTTAAATCCAGAGGTGGGGCTCTGTCTTCTCTTCCCCACAATGCTTCTTCTGCAGGTTGGGAAGAAGCAGAGGTCTATGCTCTGGAGTCTAGTCAAGGCCAACCGCACTTCCACATCAACCCATCCAGGCCAGGGGACAGCTCCCAGCATCCCCCTCTCCCCAGGCTTAACATCCTGGTGTTGGCTGTCTGTAAGTGGGTCCCAGAGTGTCCCTAAGAGGGAGAGTGTTTATCTAGCAGTAGGGGAGGGCAGAAAAGGAGAAAAAGATTTGGAGTCAGAGGACCTGGGTTCAAATTCTGGCTACCATTTGCTCTGTTTCTATCTCTATCTCACTTATTCTCTCTGGGTCTCAGTTTCCTCATCTGCAAAATAAAGGAGTAGGACTCAATGACCTCAAGGGTCCCTTCCAACTCTAGAACAAAGATCCTTTGACCTTATCTGCCAGTCAAAGGGGGATTTCTGGGAGTTTGGCTGACAGCTCAAAGGCCACTAGCTCTGGTAAGAAGACCAGTTAGTGCCAGAAATGGGAGTCAAAGGGCCAGAAGCAAAGAGGTGCAGAGATCAAGAACCCAGGCATGACCCAGGCTCAGGCACAGGCAGGTAAGGTCCTGCAGAGTCCCTACTTGAAATCAACCCACTTGGGCCAATGGAAACCTTGCCAGTCACTGAGCCAGGACAGACCCTAGGGCTGCCCCCAAACATAAGCAGAGCAGACACCTGCCTTTAGTGTGTGACTGAAGTACCAAATGTTAACCCCACCCCTTGGATTCCTCTTTTCCACCAGCCTTCTTTGGTGCCTACCATTTGAGATCTCCCTTGGGTTAAGGTATTATGTCTCCAGAAGGCTCCTGTTGGATTTCATTCTTCCAATAAAATTTTACTGGATCCCGACTCCTTGCAGAACCTTGTGTTGAGACCCCCACCCCATAGAGATGATTCAGAGACAGTTCCTGCATTCCCCCAGTTTAGAGTCCAGTGAAGAAGATGGAGACCATTAGCCACAAAATATGTCAAAGGCCATAAAAGAGGCAGAAGAGGAAAAAAAAAAACCTTTGGAGTGTTCAAAGGAGGGAGAGATTTTTTTTCTCCAATGAGAGAATCAAAGAAGGCTTCATGAAAGAGGAGGTAACATTTTTGCTTCCAGAGCAAGTATGTCATCTGGAAGGACTAACATAGTAACAGAAAGAGCAACATTAACATGCCCACATGGTTAGTTTATCAATGAACTGTCACTGAGCAGCTAGGTCTTTGAGGAACAGGGATGTAAGATGGTTAAGGTCTGATCTGGAGGGGAGAGGGGATTGTCCTCCTGGAGAGGAGAAGGGAGAGAAGGCAGCGGTCCTGAGCATGGGCCTCCACCCAGGGAGGTGAGCCAGCCAGCTGGCCAAGCAAGAGGATGCCAGGCTCAGAAGAGCCATTTGACCTTGGCCAGGATGCTTCTTCTGGGCCTCAGTTTCCTCTCCTGCAAATGAGGGGCAAATGATGACCCAAGGTCTCTTTCAGCTCTACAATTCATTACCAAGAGTCCTTCCAACACTGATTTCTGTAATTTGGGGAATAAAAGAAACCTCATTGCCTCATTGAATCAAAAGGACACAGAGCTGGAGAAGCAAGGAGACATAGGGAGGTCATAAAAGCCCATCCTCCTGCTTTATGAATGCAATACCCCTTTCTTCTCAATTAAGGTCTCTAGAGAAGGAAGCCATTGATTCTCTTAGGGGTATATGGTGACAGTGACCAGAGACATCCAGATCTTGCCAGCCAGGGATGGGCAGTGCCCTCAGGGTCTGGACCCTGGCCAAGATGTGGCTGGTTCCTCAGTTGTGACCCTGGCACGTAATGAGAATGGGAGTTGAGAATAGCTTGGGAGGGGAGATGTTCTTTCCAACTGCCTCCCCCACCCAGACTTCCCCCTGCCTGGTTAAAGACAGGCATTCTGCCAGCCTTAGCTATCTGCAGGTGCTAATACTGCACAGATGTGCTTCTTGGGGCTGCTGCAACATACCTGCTCATCTTTACATACTGTCATAGCCAACTCCGAGAGCTGGCATGCCCCCTGCCACTGCCGCACCATCCTAGACCGTGCCATTCTGCCTCAGCTGGCAACAGGTCTCTCTGGTTGGTGCTAATGCCTCATTGAAAGAGTTGGCAGGGGTCTAGAGCAGCTAACCTCAGGGCTGTCCTCTAAGTCATTGTGGGGGGGATCACCAAATAGAAGAACAAGGCCAAAGTCTCCTTTCAGCTTGTATCTGGGCAAGGTTCTGGGGTGCCCTTTTGCCAGAGTTGTAGCTTTTCTGGGGCAATCACCACCTGAGTACCCACCGCTGGGAAACTTTTGCCAACTGCACCTACCCAAATACTGCAGTGCCAGACCCTGAGTACTCTCCAGGAAGCTGGATACCAATATCTTTTGCCTACACCCGTACAAACCCAGGTGCTGGCATCTCCCGGGTTGTCTTTGCCAACCCCCCCACCAAAACATCTGGATGGGAGTCTCACTTCTTTACTAGCGACTTCTAATGTCCACAATTAATAAAACATACCCCCTTGGAGATAAGACACCTTTGAAAAGCCAGGAGTGGGGGATCCCTCTATATGTCTCCTGGCTAGAAGCTGGGGAGAATCAGAGACAGAGTCTGACCACTCAACTGGCCGGGGACATGCCATCCACACACACACATCCACACACACACACATGCATGCACACACATGCAGAGATTTTGCACTGAATGCTGCTAGAAGAAGAACTGCCCCGAAGGCTAATAAAGAAACAAGGGGACCCAGCACCTGCCCCAGGAGGGATAGATATTCCCAATCCACCTACTGTGCTTCTGAGGCTGGCTTCCCACATCCATTGTCTTCTGGAGATAAGAGTTGGTTTGTGGGTGGGTTTCTCCCGCTCTGCTCTGTCTTGTGCTCCGTTGCTCGCGCTCTCCTCTCTCTCCCTTTCTCTAGCTGTCTCTCTGGTTCAGAAGCCTGGATGAGCTCGGAGCCCTCCAAGCATCCTGCCCTGCTCCCGTCGGGGGCCACCTGCCCCACTGCCTAGAGGGTGCAGCGGCTCCCCGATGCAGCAGCCACTGCCGCTGCCGCCGCCGCAGCGGAATGTAGCTAGTTTAAATTTCATCCCATTTATAAGCTGAGCCACTAAGGAATCACTGTCAATTTTCCTCCCCCCACCCGCCACACCTCCCTTCCTCACTGAAGACCTGAGACTAGAGCGATCGAGCAGAACGGAGAGCATCCTAGGGATGCGAACACACAGAGAAGGCAGGGTTTGATCTAAATTACTTTTTGCTCGAACGGTTAACCCTTCCCATCCTCCTGGGTACGAGAAATCAATCTCTTTCTCCTTTCCTCTTCTTCCTCTTTCTCCTGCCCAGAGATGCAATTTGCTGATCCCTGCTGTGCCTCCCATCCTCCCCCCTTTTATTTTCTTTAAAATCCCCAGGGCAGAATCCATGCTGGGGTGGGGGAGAGAAATAAAACAAGGATTCATCTTTAATAATTGCCCCCATATTTGGTTGCCTTTGCTCACTGCTAGATGAGAGATGATAGGAAAGGGTACTTATAGGGAGAGGACTATCCTTGCTCTTTCCTCATCCCCCCACAGTGCCTAGCTCTGTGCTGGGTGTATAATAGCACTTTAATGAATGCTTCATGAGTGGACACAAGCATTCACCATCCTTGGGGGGGAGGGGAAGATGCTGCCACCCTGTCCCTTTCCCAGGCAGCTGAGTGGCCTCATTAAGGTTTGCAACAGCCAAGCCTCTTAATTAACACAGCTCTGCATT
Source organism: Trichosurus vulpecula (assembly GCF_011100635.1). Taxonomy (NCBI): domain Eukaryota; kingdom Metazoa; phylum Chordata; class Mammalia; order Diprotodontia; family Phalangeridae; genus Trichosurus; species Trichosurus vulpecula. Next base: position 30,735,463 of record NC_050574.1, read on the forward strand.
CTGTGCCATCCATGAGACCAAGTGAGACATAGTAGTCAATCGGTGCTGGGTGGGATGACACTAGAGAAGGAGGAGGGGGGGAAGCTGGTGCTCGAGTTGCTGTCAGTAACCATGCCACCCTCTAGTCCTGCAAAGCGGAAGGCAGGAGATGCTGCAGGCACAGACCCAGCCCCCTCCAGGCACGTGAATTCCCTAAGTCTCCCCACTCACACCCACCCAGGCACACACAAAGGGGACTAGGGTGAGAGACAAGCCCCCCCCCTCACAACTCCAAAGGAGACCGTGGCTTCCAGGGGTGAGACAAATACACTCAGACAGCCTCCCCGTGGTCCTCTGCTCCAACTCTCTCCCGTTCATTGTGTCCACTGGCAGTCATTTCTAGAGATGCCCAAGGCAACATTATTAGGCAAAGCTGCCAGGAGATCATGGCAGTGGTTATCTGGCCAATGAGACAGTCTCAGAGGAGCTGCAAGATGTCACAAATGGCTCCCTTCTTTCTGTTGCTGAGAGGCATGCCATCCCCATAACCCTGGTCACCCCAGCTCCCACTGCCCCCCAGTCTGAACCAGCAACTCAGCCCTGCCAGGAGCCACTGGAATATGCAGGTTAGCACATGCAGGCTGGAACATAGCCTGTCTTTCTGGAAAGCTGGATGAGAAGCTGGGGCTTGAGGGTGATGGGAAACAGGTCAAGGGGAACAGCCTGGCCAGATTTTTCACTCTGGGAAGGGAGCCCAGGTTGTCTGTTTGCCGCAACTCCTCCCTAGAAAATAGAACTTGACACACTTCTCAGTGCACCACCCTTTTCTCCAGTTGAACCTTAGTTGAAGGTGCCAGGATGCTGTCCCTGGGTGCTTAAATGAAGGGGGCTCCCTGTGAGTGTCTCAGTTACCCAATGTCTGCTGGGAGAGGGGTAGGTACAGAAGGAGGCCATTCCTTCCCATTCACTTGCTACCAGAAGTGGACAACCTGTGGCCTCGAGGCCACATGTGGCCCTCTAGGACCTCAAGGGCAGCCCTTTGACTGAATCCAAGCCTCACAGAACAAATCCCTTTAACAAAAAGATTTGTTCTGAAAAACTTGGACTCAGTCAAAAGGCCACACCCAAAGACCTAGAAGGCTCCACGTGGCCTGGAGGCCATAGGTTCTCCACCTCTGTACCTGATCATTCTCAGGAGGCAGCCATACCAGGAGCTACTGCTCACACATACTCTATGTGAAGGACCAGGAAATGCCTGAGGCCTCAGGAAAAGCCAACCCCTCCTTTTGACTCCTTACAGACATCCCATCACCCATTACTTTGGGTCAGGAAAGATGGGTTTCCATGATAAAGCAACCATATTTCATCACTCAGAAAACAGTGTTAAGATCATGGTGGGGACAGTGTTGGGGGGGGGGGGAGGAGTTGGTTTGGGGAAGAAAGGAGCAGGGATCACTGAAATCTACACCTTTCCCAAAATTCAATCCAACTCACCCTCCTCCTCTTCAGTTTAAGAACCTGAGAACCATCCTTCTCCTGTGTCAGTACAAGTTAGTGGTAGGTTAACTCAATACATTACCCATCCAGCTACCTTGCCACAGTCTGAGCAGTAGGCATCCTTCATGAAAGAGGGTGGTGCAGTGGATGGAGCCTGGAGTCAGGAAGCTATATCAGTCATTTGTGACCCCATGCACCATAGTGTACCGAAGCCTTCTAGCCTCCACTATCTCTGTCCAAGCTCATGCTCATTGCTTCCATGACACCATCTCTCCATCACCTCTTCTGCCACCCCCTTCTCCTTTTCCCTTCAATCTTTCCCAACATCAGAATCTCTTCCAAAGAATCCCATCTTCTCACTATATGGCAGAAGTATTTCAGCTTCATCTTCAGTATCTGACCTTCCAGTGAATAGCCTGAATTAATTTCTTTAAGTACTGACCGATTTGATCTCCTTGGTGTCCAAGAGCCTCCCAAATGTCTTCTCCAGCACCACAACTCCAAACATCAGTTCTGTGGCTCTCAGCTTTCCTTATAGTCCAGCTCTCACCGCCATACATCACTACTGGGGAAACCATAGCTTTGACCATACGGATCATTGTTGGCAAAATGATGTCTTTGCTCCGTGGTCTGCTGTCCAGATTTACTCGTAGGTTTCCTTCCAAGGAGCAAGCATCTTCTAATTTCATGGCTGCAGTGATCTTTGAGTCCAAGAATATGAAATCGGACATTGCTCTTATTTCTTCTCCCTCTATATTCCAGGAAGTGGTTGCCAAGATCTTAGTGTGTGTATATTTTTTTATGTTAAGCTTCAAACCAGTTTTTGCACTCTTCTCTTTCACCCTCATCAACAGGCTTCTTAATTCCAAACAGAGATTAAAAAATGACTTGCCCAGGATCACACAGCTAGCAAGTGGGGCTGGAGTCAAGAAGATCTGAGTTCAAATCCAGCCCCAGTTGCTAGCTATGTGTAATATCAATTAAGTTGGGTGTCTTTGATTGAGTCTTACTAGGTGTAAAGCCCCAGGCCCAAACCCCTATCTATCTACTAAGTGCTAAGCCTGTGTGGGTGTGAAGCCCTCAGGGTCCGAAGGGGAGCTGCTAAGACCAGAGCCAATAGTAGGAGCCTGAGTTCTGATCGCTCAGATGATGTTTGATGACAGCTAAAGAGTGTATAAAAAGAGGAAACAGAGCTACTTGCTTGGGGCTCTCACTCTTGACAAAGTGCTGATGTGGAGACTCTGGGCAGCTGTAGTTAAGAGCCCTCCAGCTTGTGAACCCAGATGTTCGGACTTTGTTAAACCCTGGTAACTATGCATTGAGATTCGAATCAGACAAGGTCTGTCTGTGGATGTTTGTAACTTGTTTGTATTTGCTCTGAAGTTCAGGGTGCTGGCTTTTTCCCCTGAACTGTGAATGATATTTGTATGTTCGATTAAATTGAGATTGTTAACCCCTTAATGTTACTTTCCTTGGTAAAGCAGATCAAAGGAACCTGTGTTGGCAGCTTTCTGTGTGCTAGTTGTTGGTGGGTCTTACACCCCTACAGCAGCTGCTAGCAGATTGTTGCAACACTATGTGACCCTAGAAAAGTCACTTTTAATGTCTGTTTGTGTTGGTTTCCTCAACTGTAAAATGAGGATAATAATAACACCCACCTTGAGGAGTTGTGAGAATCAAATAAGATGATATTTGCAAAGTGCTTACCTAGCACAGTACCTGGCCTAATGGCCATTTTAATGCTTGTTCTTTCTTTGGTCCACTTTGTTTTCCCTGTGTGAATAGCTAGATTGATCTCTTTTAAGGACCTGCTGACCTCATCAAAAAACTCAAGGGTTTGGTGTAGTTGGCATAAAGAATTCTGCAGATGGGAGCAAAGGTCCAGATGCCCCAGAGAATAGCAGAAGGTCATAGTGCGTGGAAGAAGGTGGCCACGTGCTACTGGCAATGACTTGTACCCAAAATGTGGTACAAAAAGCACTCTCGATTACATGGGTGGAAGACTCACAGTTCCTCGGATGCAATTATTCATCTCCTTTCTCCATGCTGCTGTTCACCCTGTCCCCCACACTAGGGATCCCTCCTCCTTTACGCTTCAAAGTAGTACAACAACAACAACCAGCTAGCATTTATAAGCACTTTAAGGTTTACAATGTGCTTTACCTACACTAAGGGCTGCTAGGTGGCACAGTAGATGGAATGCTAGGCCCAGAGTCAAGAGGACCTGAGTTCAAATGCAGCCTCAGACACTTCCTGGCTGTGTGACACTGTGCAAGTCACTTCACCCTGTTTGCCTTGGTTTCCTCATCTGTAAAATGAGCTGGAGAAAGAAATGGCAAACACTCCAGTATCTCTCTGCCAAGAAAACCCCAAATGGGGTCATGGAGAGTCTGAAACAACCCAACACATATATGATCTCATCTGATCCTCACAATGACCCTGGGGGGTAGGGGCTATTGGTATTCCCATTTTAAGGATGAAGAAATTGAGGCTGAGAGGGGATATTTGCTCCAGGTCACGCAGTTAATAAATGTCTAAGGTCAGAGGTGAACTCAGATCTTCCTGACTGCAGAGCCCAGCATCTTATCTCCTGCGCCGAGTGTTGCCTCCCACATGAGATCTTTCCCGTAGCTGGCACCCCTCTCCAAATGACTTTGTATTGATTTCTACAAGCACTTATTGGTTTCCTGGATAGAATGCAAGCTGCTTGGGGACAAGGGGGACAGTCTTTGAGCTTTGTCTCTGTATGCCCCGGTGCCTGGCACATAGTAGCGGGCAGGACTTCTTCAGAGGATATTCAGAAAGGCAACAGGCTGTGATCTGTACCCATGAAGGAAATACCACAAGGTGATCCCCTAAAGCAAAACAGCAACAATCAAGTTAAACATTGATTTCTCAGGGGTGAGGGGGGAAGAAGAGTCCTGTCTCTGAAGTCAAAGGATCTCAGTTCAAATCCCCTCTCTCACACTTACTGTTTGTGTGACCATTCGATACTTCTACCTATGGGACTTGGGACAAATCCCTTGAGCTCAATGGGCCTCAGTTTCCTCATCTATAACATGGACTACATTACTTTGGAGATCTCTTCTAGCTCTAGAGCTTTTCTCCCATGATCACGTTAAGATGAGAACCTTGTCTGAGAGGACTCAAGCTGTTTATACACCCTGAATATCTTATCAGATTCATTTTTCAGCCATGGCAGAGATCAGGGCCTTGAGGGAATGGGCCATAAGAAAGGTCAGTTTTGATTGGCAAGGGAGAGAAAAGGTCTAGAGTCTGGGGTGGGGGCAGTGCCCTGGGCAGCCAAGAGGAGCTAGAGAAGGGAGTCAGACTCACAGACGGCACTTGAGACAAATGATCCACTTCACTTTCTGTTGAACTGTGTCTCTCCCTCTATACCACACATCAGCCCAGAAGGTCTCTGTGCACTCACCACCCCCTGCCAATATGCCCTGTCCTCTCCTGCTTTGGTTCAGGCTGACCCCAATGCCTGGCACAGATTCCCCCTCCTTTCTTCTCCTGCTGACTTCCTACCCAGATTTTAAAACTCAACCTAAAAGCCCACCTTCTCCAGGGAGGGGGTCAGTAATGACCTCCCTCATTGAACCTCACCTGGCATCTTGCATCTCTCTGAAAGCACTTACCACAGAGTATGTTAAACATCTTAGCCCCATACTAGGCTGTGAACTCCAATGAGGAGGCACCCACCCTTTCCCCAAGCATCCTATTCCACATCGACATCACGGTGTTGTGAAATGACATCCCCAGGCACTTCAGTGACCATCTAGTCCAACTCACGCCAGGAAAAGAAATCCACGCTCTGAAACACCCGCGGAGTGGTCCTCTGACCTATGCTTGAGGGTTCCCAGTGAGGAGGCACCCACCCCTTCCCCAAGCATCCCATTCCACGTCAATATCCATCCTAGGCTGCCCTCTTTGTAACTCTCCCCACTGCTCCCATCAATTGCTTCTCAATTCTGCTCTCCGAGTCCAAAAAGAACAAATTTAATCTCCTTTCCATACAATAGTCCCCCAGATACTTAATAAGAACAATCCTGTCACCCCAAGTCCTCTCTTCTCCAGACTAAAGGTCCCTAGTTCTTTCAACCCTCTTGTGGCATGAATTTAAGGCCCTTCCCCATCCCAGTTAATATTCGCTGGATACTCTCCAGTTTATTAATTTCCTTCCTAAACTATGCCCTGCCCTCTCCCCATAATTCAGTGTAGTGCTCCAGATGTGGATGAACCAGGGTAGAAGATAGATGGCCTTCTGCCTCCTAATGCAGAGCATAACACCCTAGGCATTATCATCAACTCCCGAACTCACTTCTCTATGCTAACAGCCCTGGATACCATGCTCTGTGCCATCCAGGCATAGAAACCAGATCTGAGCCTGCCTAGCCAATTACATGCTAGGCTTGGTGAAAACCCTCCTTGGCGGCTGTTGGCCCCGGTGGTGGAGCTGCAACAATTTCTCAATTTCTTGGAAAGTTTGACACAGTGCCCTGAATCCTCCCCTCAGCATATCTCCATGCCAGTCCCATTTGGAGACGCGCATGTGAGCTCAGGAAGGCTTCCTTCCGTTTGGCTCTGGCTGGAGTCTGTTATGACAGCCTTGAATGGTAATTTTGCTTTTGTCAAAGGAAATGTTCATAACTCGAGGGTTCTCTCACCTTCTCCTCCCCCTCCCCACCATTCCTTTCCAAGGTTGTCAGCTGTAAGGAGGAGAAGGCATCCTATCCTGATCACCAAACAGAAGGGGCCGAGGAACATGCTTAGACATCCACTATCCTCCCTGTGCTCTGAGAGCGCAGATTACCAGAATAAAAGCAATCTCACTGCAGACCACGGCCTTCTAGCCAAGCACTCAGAATCTCCCAGGGGCCTACTCTGGTAAACCCCATACTATCACTATTTGCATTCCACCTGCCCAGCTTTTAGAGTGCCCTTTGACCCTGACTATTCACCCCTCTAGTCTGGGTTGCCCTACAATTTTTCTGGGAGTCTTTTTAGAGGTTTAATGGAATAGAAGAAGGAACATAAGATTGGTATTAGAGAAGAGCCACTTTTGACACTTATTAGAGCACATGATTTCACCTCAATTTCTTAATTATTCTTAAATAATTCTTAAATAAATTCTTAACTATCACACCCATAAAATGGATGTAATAATACCATAGCAAGACTCCATGAGGTTATTGTGGGACCCAAACAAGAGATCCTGGGGAAAGTGCTTTGTGATCCTTTGAGCTCTGTCCATCCAGGGCTGACTGTGAGTTGCCCCAGAGATAGTACCCTGGCTTCTTCTCTTGTGTCTGTCAGAGAGTCTAACTTAGGACTCTCTCCATAAGTTCCCTGAGGACAAGGATGGCATCTGGGATAGGCTAGTCCTTGAAAGGGATCTCTCCCTACTCAAATTTTTCATATCCCTTTGCCAGGATCTCTTGTTCCCAGCCTACCCCACCCCTGGCCTTGTATTATAATTATAGGTCATCTCCTCCAAGGAGCTTATAAGCCCCTTGAAGGTAAAGACTTGGCATTCTTAGCCTTTGTATCTTAAGTGCCACCTAGCACAGTGCCAAATATATGTGCCAAGGAAGTGTTTAATCGATATTTGTTGAAATGAATGAATGGATCCATCAATCAAGAGCAGAATCTGAATTATATCTGGCTCTTTATCTCAAGCTCTGAGTATATATCAGGAAGAAGAAAGGGAAAAAAGGAAGGAAAGAAAAAAGATGGAAGGGAAGGAGGGAGGAAGGAAGGGAGAGAGTGAGGAAGGGAGAGAAAAATAGAGAGAAGGAAGAAGGGAAGAAGAAAGGAAAGAAAGAAGGAATGAAGGAAAGAAAAGGAAGGAAGGAAGGAAGGAAGGAAGATTAAAATTGACACTGGGGGAGGAGAACTCATTTCCCTAACAGCACATGCAGAGCCACTGCTGGTTCTGGAAGCCTCTTACTCTGGGGAGAATCTAGTCTAACTATACTTGGACAGACCTGGGTTCCAAGGACTGTGCCTTTGACTTGGGGACTTGCTCAAGCATCAGACAAAATCAGTGATGTTGGACCCCAGGGCTGTCCATCCAGGTTGTTCAGGGTCCTCGGGTTCTGTGGTCCAACCAAACACTTGTTTGAGCTTTGATAGTCACTATACAGAACACAGGTCAACTCTCCAGGCTTGATACTCTGAGGAACACAGGCAAGAAGAGTTCCAAGTCACTTGGGAAAGGGGTTTTCCATCTAACCCTAATTCATCCTTCCTCAAAGGTCATTAATGATCATTTACCTTTAAGGGTATTTGTGAGGATCAAGTGAAATAACCATTGTAAAGTTCTTTGCCCAGTGACTGGCACAGAGTAAGCACTACATAAATGTTATTATTATTATTAATTATCTCAGGGACATAGGATGGACCTTGGACTACTTTCAAAGACATAGGGAACTAGAAGAGGCTGGCTCAAACTCAGCTTCACTGAAATAATCTAGTTTGGAAATAGGTAGAAAAGTGGGAATTCTGGGCACAAAATATTGTGTACCCTTCCAGAAAAGGACATTTTGTCAATAGCTTTGGATTAATAGTTTTTCTGAGCAGCTAGGTGGTGCCATAGTGGATAGAGTGCCAGGCCTGGAGTCAGGAAGAACTGAGTTCAAATCCAGCCTCAGATATTTACTACTATGTGACCCTAGACAAATGACTTTGCCCTGTTTGCCTCAGTTTCCTCATCTGCAAAATAGACTGGAGAAGGAAATTGCAAATCATTCCAGTATCTTTGCCAAGAAAACCCCAAATGGGGCCACTGAGAGTTGGATACAACTGAACAAAAACAAATAGATTTTTTTTCTTTCCTATCAAGGAGGATTCTTTGGGGATTAGTGAGAGTTCAAACCCAGACTCAGACACTTGCTAGCTGTGTCACCCTGGGCAAGTCAACTAACCTCATTTGCCTCAATTTACTCATCTGTAAAATGAGCTGGAGAAGGAAATGGCAAACCGCTCCAGTGTCTTTGCAAGGAAAATCCCAAATGGGGTCACAAAGAGCCAGACACGACCAAAAAAAAAAAGACTGAACAATAATAATACTATGATGATAATAATTGATAGCATTAGCATAGAGTTGTAAAGCTAGAAAAGCACTTTCTAAATATTTTCTCCTTTAGTCTTCACAACAACCCTGGAATGGAGGTGCTGTGATTATCCCTATGATACAGATGAGGATACTGAGGCAGACAGATAAAGGTGAAGTGACTGGCCCAGGGTCACATTGCCAGTAAGTGTCTGAGGACAAATCTGAACTCAGATCTTCCTGGCTCCAAGTCCAGCACCATCCACTGGCAGAAATGTTAGAGCACCTTTCTTGGCCTTTTTGAGAAAAAGTCATGTGATCCCATGACTGAGAGCTAGAAGGGGTCTTAGCAATCATTTGGATCAACAACTTTGTTTGACAGAGAGGAAAACTGAGACCCAGAGAGGGACCATAGGCTCACAGGCTTAGAGCTGGAAGGGGCCTCTGAGCCTACTTAGTCCAATTTTCTCATTTTACAAATCCGGAAACTGAGGCCCACGGAAGTTAAGTTCATAGTATCATAAATTTAGAGCTGGAAGACACCCCATATGCCATCTGGTCAGACTCCTTCATTTTACAAATGAGGAAACTGAGGGCTGGAAAAATTAAGTGACTCACCCAAAGTCAAGCAGGTAACAAAAAAGGCCTTTGAAGTCAGATCTTCAGACTTTAAATCTAGGGTTTTTCAATGGTGCCACAAAACCCTCTAAGTGTAGACTGTATAGCTTGACTTTATTTCCTGTCTTGTCTTGCTTGCCACTGGGTTTGCCTTCTTTCTCCGACGTAATCACAACCTTCCTGAGGGTATTGTCTCTTATGCTTTCTCATAGTCAATAGCACTTAGTAACTGTTCAGAAAACAGTGATGATGTTCTAGAGCATGTTCTAGAAGGACAAGAGCTTTTTAGAGTCTGGCTCTAGATTCCCAAGATGGTTCTCTACCAACCAGGCCCTGATCTGGCTCTGGTCATCTTGAGAAGGCACTGCAGTAGAGTGGCTTTCCACTGTGTGCTCCCTGTCAGGCGTAGGGGTCAGGTGCCTCTGAAAATATGATTTGTGCCTATTGAAATCAAAATGGAGATGGAAAGACAAAAGGAAGAAGGGAGGGAATAACACAGAAAAAAATAATCTGAGAGGCAAAGTGTGGCAGAGAAAAAAAAGAAAGGAGAGAAAGAGACTGCGGAAGAGAGAAATGAAGAGATGTAGAGAAACAGAAAGATGAAAGGAAGTAACAGAGAAAAAAGAAAAATGAGGAGAGAAAGGAGAGAGAAACATCAAAAAAGAACAGAGAGAGATAAATAGAGAGGAAAAAAAATGAAGAGACAGAGACCAAGATAGGAAGACAGAGAAACAAAGATGAAACATAGAGAAAGAACCAGAGAGAGAATAAAGATGGAGGAAGAGGAAAGGATAGAGAGAAACAGAGAGAGAGGAAGACAGAAAGAAAGGGATATAGAGAAGAGACTGGGAGAAAAAAATACAGAAAGACAGGGCTGGAGCCAAATCAATACATTTCATTGGGTAAATGTGCAATTCTCAACTGTCTAATTTTAGAAAGTGTGTTTTTCACTAGCATCTGGTCTTAAAACGTCCTGTTCTTGAATATAACACTAGTAAAGGACCCAAGATGAAATAGCCTGTTCTTACTCCATTTACCACCCAGTTTGTGAGATTTTGAATAGGAGACCTCAGGTCTAATGTAGAAGGTATGGGGATGCTGGATGGTACCACCCTGAACCTTGACCTCTAAAAACAAAGGAGGTGCTAGACAAAAAGCAGGCCTCCCATGTTGGTCATCAGTGCCCAGAAGGGCCTTGGACTACATAGGAAGGCATTGGAGGGAAAATGGGGGATGGACCAGAATTTCAGTCATCATCCTGTCCTACCTGTGGGCCACACTAGACTTTATGGTGGCTGCTTGGCCCTCTGGGGCTACCCTTTGAGATCATCCTAGGTTTGGTTACTGAAGTCAATATATTCTCTTGTCAGGAAAGGGTGTGACTGATTTTTCAGAGGCTGGGCAAATGGGGCAAAGTGGTGGTTGTTGTGTATAGGTGGAGATGCCATGCTCAAACAAACCAGGTGGCCCAAGAAAAGCCTACCTCAGAAAAAGCAACACTTCAGCCTGGTCAATTTAATTCATTTTAAGGAACATCAACTAAGTGTTTAATGCATGCTAGTTGCTGAAGAAACAGTGGCAAGAGTGTAATGCTCCCCACTGCCAAAGAATTCACTTTCTGTTAGGGGGATGGGAGACAATATGAACACCAGGAAGTAAATATAAACTTTATACCAAATGGATACAAAATAATTTGGGGGGATCACTAGTAGAGTGGTGCATTAGGAAAGGCTCTTGAAGGAAGTGGCATCTGGCCTGAATCTTGAAGGGAGCTGAGGATTCCAAGAGGCAGGGGTCAAGTGGGACAGAATTCCAGACTTGGTAAGAACACAGAGCTTGAAGACCGCCATTTTGGCTAGAACATAGAGCACTCAATTATACTAATGAGAAGGTAATAATACAAGATTTTAAAATAAAACGAATCCTACTTACCCTTCAACACCCAGTTCAAGGTTCACCTCCTTCCTGAAGCCCTCCCTGACTACTCCATCTCTCAGTACTTTCTGATTTTCTGAGGTTCCACGCATGTGGACCCACAATACATCTTATTCTTATATTCTCTATTGTTGTTTTTTAGTTATGTCCAACACTTCATGAACCCACTTGGGGTTTTCTTAGCAAAGCTACTAGAGTGGTTTGTGATTTCCTTCTCCAGCTCATTTTATAGATAAGGTAACTGAGGCAAACAGGGTGAAGTTACTTGCTCAGGGTGACACAGCTAGGAAGTGTCTGAGGACAGATTTGAATTCACAAGTCTTCCTGATTCCAATCCCAGTGCTTTATCCACCACTCCATTTTCTAGTTCTGCACATGTGAATCTTGTTTTCCCAAATAGATGGTGGGCTCTTGAGTCCTTCTGCTATATTCCCCTCATTGTGGATAGAATAGGGCTGGACACAGTAGATCAGGGATTCTTAATCTGGGGTCGGTGAACTTTTCGTACTTAGATCACTGTATTTCTCATAATTGAATTCTTTTGTAATTCAATGCATTTTACTCATTTAAAAATTCTGAGAAGGGGTCCTGAGGCTCCACCAGACTGTCAAAGCGGTCCATGACACAAAGCAAGTTAGGAGCCCCTTCAGCAGATAATCAATGAAGACTTCATTTGATGAGTTTCATATATTTAGAGCTGGGAGAGACACTAGCCCCTTCATTTTACGGATAAGGAAACTGATGTATAACGCAATCCCCAGGGTTAGCTAGAGAGAAAAGAGCAGAGCCAGGATTAAGTTGAAATCCATCTTATCTCACACTTTTGTTGTTGCTGTTTTTGTTCAGGACTTGAGAATTCACCCACATAGAGAATTCCCAGTGTGGAAACTCCCTCCTCTGATGTAGATCAAAACTCATTGGTCTCTTCTAATTTTAGAGAGCAGCCTGGGACCACTGAGAAGCTAAGTGACCTGCCCAGGATCATGAACAGCCAGCATATGTCAGGGTGGGACCTGCAGAGAGTCACCCAAATTCAAATTCTTGCTGTCTATCTACTCTGACTCAGGCTGCCTGTTTTCTTCCACTAGCCTTGTGTGAATTATTCCTGGTCCACTGAGGCAGCCAGGCTCCTCCTCAGGAGCCCAGGCCCCAGGGTGTGCTCTCCTTACATTGTCTGGGGGTGCATCTGCCATGTGCTCTTGTCCTCACTAAGACTGTAAGGGGATAGTTTTGAGACTGTGCCAGCCCCATGCAAGGCATCTTGGCATCCTACACTCTGGGAGCAGGATGGAGATCACTTAGTCCAACCCTCTCAATTTACAGAGGAGGAAATACAGGTCTAGAGAGGGAAGGCATTTTCTCAGGCAACTAGGCATTTAGGTGGCACAGTGGACAGAGTATCAGGCCTGGAGTCAGGAAGATCAGAATTCAAATCTGGCCTCAGAGTCTTACTAGCTATGTGACCCTTGGTAAGTCACTTACCCTCTGTCTGCCTCAGTTTCCTTATATGTAAAATGGGGATAATAATAGCATACATCTCCTAGGGTTTTTGTAAGGGTAGAAGAAGATAATGTTTATAAAACACTTAGCACACTGCCTAGCACATAGTAGGTGGCACATAGTAAGCATACCTTCCTTCCTTCCTTCCTTCTTTCTTTCTTTCCTTCCTTCCTTCCTTCCTTCCCAAGTCTTCTTGACCCCTAGTCAAGTCCTCATTCCCTAATAAGAGACTACCTCCCTTACTGGGAGGAATTTAATGTCATTTCTATGACTGTCCTGGGAAATGTGAATGACCCCAGGGAATCACTGTACCTAGTAATAAGAAACAAAGGATTTACAAGAGTGTGGGCCCCTAGAACACAGAATGTCAGAGCTGGGAGAAACCTTAGAATATAGAATAAATAATATCAGCTATACAAAGGACCTTAGAACATAGAACACAGACCAGACAGGAACCTTAGAACCTTATAGAGAGACCTTAGAAAACAGAATGCCAGAGCCAAGAGATGCCTTAGAATATAGAACAAGTAATATCAGCTCTATGAAGGACCTTAGAACATAGAATGCAGAGCAGGGAAGAACCTTAGAACCTAAAACACCAGAATTAGGAGAGACACTAGAACACAAAATGTCAGAACTAGGAAGAGACTTAGAACATAGAACACAGAGCAGAAAGGAATCTTAGAACATAGAATACAGAGAAGGGAGGAACCTTAGAACCTAAAATGAAAAAATTGGAAGAGACCTGAGGACACAGAATATCAGAGCTGGGAGAAGCCTTAGAATATGGAACAAGTAATATCAGCTCTATGAAGGACCTTAGAACATAGAACACTACAGTGAGGACCCTCAGAACCGAAAACGCCAGAATTGGGAAAGACTTTAGAACACAGAATATCAGAGCCGGGAGATGCCTTAGAATATAGAACAAGTAGTATCAACTCTATGAAGGACCTTAGAACATAGAATGCAGAGCAGGGAAGAACCTTAGAACCTAAAATGTCAGAATTAGGAGAGACCTTAGAATACAGAATGCCAGATCTGGGCAAAACCTTAGAAGATAGAAGACAGAGTAGGGAGGAACCATAGAACCTAAAATGCCAGAATCAAGAGAGACCTTAGAGTACAGAATGACAGATCTGGGCAGAACCTTAGAAGATAGACCACAGAGTAGGGAGGAACCATAGAACCTAAAATGCCAGAATCAAGAGAGACCTTAGAACACAGAATGTCAGAGCTGGGAGAAGCCTTAGAATATAAAACAAATAATATCAGCTCTATGAAGGATCTTAGAACATAGAATGCAGAGCACAGAGAAACTTTAGAACCGAAAATGCCAGAATTGGGAGAGACCTTAGAACACAGAATGTCAGAACTGGGAGGAACCTTAGAACATAAAATGCCAGAATTAGGAAAGACCCTAGAACCAAAATGTCAGAGTTGGGAAGAACCTTAGAACATAGAACACAGAGCAGAGAGGAACCTTAGAACCTAAAATGCTAGAATCAGGAGAGACCTTAGAACACAGAATGCCAGAGGTGGGAGGAACCTTAGAACACAGAATGTCAGAAACAAAAGAAAACTTAGAGCAGATCTTCTTAATCTTCTTTGTATCATGGTCTCCTGGGGCAACCTGGTGAAACCCATGGCCCCCTGCTCAGAAACATTATTGAAGGAAGTGCTAAATTTTAGTTATAGGTTAGTGAAAATAAAGATGTCATTTTTTTTTTGCCATCCAAGTTCTTAGATCCTTTGGGGGCTGTGGACCACAGGTTAATAACCCTTGAATTAGAGCATGAAATGTCAGGATGGGGGGTGGGGTGGGTGGACAGTGTCTTACAACTAAGCTGTTAGAGCTGGGAGGGACCATAGAGCATAGAATGATGGAGCTGGGAGTCACGTCAGAATGCCTAATGTCAGAATGCGGGAAAAGACCCTGCAGGCTGCCTGGCCCAGCCCTGTCCCCATCCTACAGACCCGGGGTTCAAAGAAGGGAAGGGACTTGCCCCACAGACATAAGGTACAAAGTAATAGGGCTGGGATTTGAAATCCAGCCTTCTTTCTGTTTGTATGGTTTCTCCCTATGCTGATAAAAATGCCAGTTCTGCATTCGGGGCCTTGGGCATCAGAGGAAGCTGTACAGAAAGCAGCTTTAAACTAGAACACAAGCGATGTGAGCAAAGCTCAACCTTGAGCTCTCTGAATAGCACGGTCGTGAGCACTTCCCAATTGCCATCAATGATACTGTGTTATTATGGGGGTGAAAAAAAGGGAAAGAAGCTTCCCCCATGACTCCCTGATGGCTCCGGGGTGCGGCAGCCTGCCATTGCTTAAATGAATGCTCCAGTGGTCAGATGAAAGCAGGCAGCCCAAGTCGCCTGCACAAGAAGTAAATTATGTGGAAGATGCGTGCTCGCCTCTCCCGCTTCATCTCTCAGGCATCTACCAGAGAATCCCGGGAGCGGTGCCTGGGACCCAGGATGGGTTCGCCTTCCACTCAGGACAGCACTGACAGGCAGGCCTCAGAGGCGGGGACCCACTCTCACCTCGGAATAGAATCCGAGTGACTACAATGACTGGGGTGAAACCCATCACTGGGGATCCTGCAATTAGTTATTATGGGCCTAATTATGGCAACAAAGACTGAGATCAGGTGGAGAAGGGGGAGGCCCTGAGTGGGGAGGACTGATCTGCTCTACATGTTCGAGGGGAGAAGCCTGATACTCAACTTTGCCAACAGCACCATCCTTGGGCAATAGATAGATTGATCCTGGGGGGCTCCCTTGGGTCAAGGTTAGGCCTAGCTTCTAAACAGGACTTTGCTGCCAGTCCTGCCACTTTCTGGATTCAAATACAGCTTCTGCTGCTTAATTGCTGTGTGACCTCAGGCAGGCTTCCTCCCTTCTCTGGGCTCCAGATTCCTCATCTGTAAAATGAGGGGGTTGGACTTAATCATGTCTAAGATCCATTCCAGGTCTGAATCTATGAATGAATGCCTGCGTGAGTGAATGAATGAATGAAAATGTGTTTATTAAGCACACACTATGTGCCAAGCGATGGACCATGATCCTAGGAATGTCACTGATCCCCGATGAAGTAGAAAGGGAAGGGAGAGGCAGTTAGATGGTACAGAAGATAGAATACCAGCCCTGGAGTCAAGAGCACCTGAGTTCAAATCTGGCCTTAGACATTTACTAGCTGTGTGACCCTGGCCAAGTCACTTCACACCAACTGCCTCCAAAAAAGAGAGGGAAAGGAAGGGAATGAGCCATACTAAGTGAATTTTACAAATATTGTCTCATTTGATCAGCCTCAAATTGCCCTCCCCCCAAACACACACACACACGCGCACACACACACACACCCTTCCTGAGGGGTACAGGAGCTGCTGAGCCCAGGGCTAGCTTGGGTACCTCTGGGCATGGCCATTCACCCATCCATCTCAGCCTCCCTCTCCTTGTCAGGCTGGCTAGTTTCTGACTTATCATAGAGGCTTCTGGGCAAAGGGCTTAGAAGGAGATATTTGAGCCTGGCAAGGAGTATTACACATTTGAAATAATAGAATGTTAGACTAGAAGGTATGTAGGAACACAAGTTTACTGCTGAAAGGGACCTGAGAGGTCATCTAGTCCATGCTATCAATTAATAAGCACTTTTCACCACATCCTATGTGCTAAGTCTTAGGAATACAAGGACAAAAATGAATTCATTCTAGCCCTCGAGAAACCTACCTCCATTCAGGAAAAACAATATGGATACCTCAAAGTATTTATTATAAAATCAATACAAGGTAACTTTACAGGGGAGGCACTAGATAATCAGGCCTCATGGAAGTAGTGGTGTTTGAGTTTAACTTTGAAGGAAAATGTAGAGATTTTACAAGAAAGAAGTGAAGATGGAAGGGCATTGCAGGCATGGGGGACAGCCTGGGCAAAGACATGGAGATGGGAGATGATGTCACATGTGAGGGACAATAACAAGTCCAGATTGGCTGGATGGAAGAGAGCATGAAAGGGAGTGATGTGTGATCAGCCTGAAAAGGGAGGTTGGGGCCAGGTTGTGAAAGGTTTCAGTTTTCCAGTGATGAAATTAAAGGCCACAGGGATTAAGTGACTCCTTCAAAGTCACACAGGCAGGAAGTATAAGAGCTGGGATTCACACCCAAGGGCTCTGACTGCAGGCCTAAAACCCTTCCCTACATCCCCTAGTACAACCTCTCATTTTACGGGAGAGGACACTGAGGCCCAGAAAGGCAAAGGGAAAAATCAGGGACTAAGTGGCTGACAGAGGCCTCAAACACAAGCCAGGGCTCTCTCCACCATGGCCAGGCTTCTCCCTGCAAATCTTTGCCAGGCAGAGGCCAAGCTTCATAGCAGGAGGGAGGGAAGGAGAGCCCTTCAGCGGTGGCAGGCAGAGGCCAGGCCCTGCTAGAACAGCCTTATGTAAGCCAGCAGAGCCCTAGGCTAACAGCTCCCATGCTCCCTGGGCTCTAATGGCCCAGGCAATAGCTGACCTTGCTGTTCTGTTGGAGTGCCTTGGCAGAGCAAGTGCGGTAACACAATGCTCTGTGTTACATAAGCCCCAGCATAAATGTTGTATGCTATACAGCCTGGCTGTCCTGGATGGAGCTGAAGGTCCTGGGCACAGAGCTGGGCCCACCCTGGGGAGGGAGGAATGGAGGGCAGGGGAAGAGGGAGAAGAAGGGAGAGGGAAAGGGAGAGGAAGAGAAAGAGGGAGGAGGGAAAGAGATAGGGAGAGAGAGAGGAGGAAGAGAGAGAGGGAGAGACAGAAGGAGGGAGGGGGAGAGAGAGGGAAAGAAAGAGAAAGAGAAGGACAGAGGGAGAAAGAGAGAGAGGAGGGAGGGAAAGGGAGAAGGAGGGAAGATAGAAAGGGAGGGGAAAGAAAGAAAGAGAAGGAGAGGCAGAAAGAGAGAGGAAAGGGAAAGAGAGAGAAGGAAAGAGAGAGAAAGAAAGGGAAGGAGAGAGAAAGAGAAAGGAGGAAGGGAAAGAGAGAGGGAGGAGAGAGAGAAAGAGAGGAGAAGAAGAAGAAGAAGAAGAAGAAGAAGAAGAAGAAGAAGAAGAAGAAGAAGAAGAAGAAGAAGAAGAAGAAGAAAAGAGAGAGGGAGGGAGAGAGAAAGAGAGAGGGAAGGAAAGAGGAGAAAGAGAGGAGTAAGGGAAGGAGGGGGGAGGACAGATAAAGAGAGAGAGAAAGGAAAAGACAAGGAAGAGAGATGGTGAGAGAGGGAGGACAGAAGGAAACAGACAGAATAGTGACATAGGGTAAGGGAGACTAATGGAGAAAGGGGGAGACCGGAGAACAGATCAATGGGGAAGAATTGAAGAAACAGAGGGGGAGAACAGGGAGATGCCAGGAGAAAAGGTGGGGCACAAAGAGAAGAGTACCCTGGGATCACAGACTGGGATCACAGTCCATTAGTCCAACCACCTCATTTTACAGATGGAGAAACTGAGACCCAGAGGAGTGAAGTGACTTGGCTAAAGTCACACAGGTAGCATGTAGGAACAGAGAATGAGTCAGAGCAGACTACACTAGCCGTGTAACCCGGACAAGGTCAGGTCTATGAGCTGGTTTCCTCAACTGGAAAATGAGGGCGTGGTCTAATGGCCAACGACAAAGTTGCTGCGAGCATCAAATGATACAAGGTATATAAAGGGCTTTTCAATCCCTAAAGAGCCATCTCAATGCTAGTTATTATGATAATTCTTACTATTTTTATCACGGTTTTTGGTAATTCATCACCAGAGGACCCTACAACGGCAGAACAGTGAGAAACTCAACGGACTGGGAGCCAGGAGACAATTTCTCCTCAAGCCGGAGCTGCCACTCACCCCTAGGAATAAGTCCTTCTCCCCCCCCCCCGGGACTCAGTTTCCCTAGCTGTAAAATAAGAGGGTTGACTCAAGTTCTAGAATGATAAGAATAGTTTCCACGGCTACCACTAGGTGGTGCCCTGCCCCATAGGGAGTGGTCTGTTTCCTTAGAGTTAATAGAACTTAATTGTCTCTAACTCATTGATAACTACAGACTCCGTTAGGGTCCGACCCTTGGGCATGACTCTGTCCTGGGCACTGTGGGGCTTTACAAGGGGAGACTCTCCCTGCCCTCGTGAAATTTACAATTGAATTAGGATTCTAATTAATATCATTTCCACCTCTGCCTTGGATTGTGTTGTTGAGCCTGCCACACATCGCTTCTCCCCTTCCACCTCGTTCCTTAGAGAAAGTACATGGGAAACTCCAGAAACCTGCGGCCATACGATGGTGCCGTGACAAGAACCCTACTCCATATTCAGAACCAGCAAGACCTGAATTTTAGTCTTGCCTCTGACCCCCGTGGAGCACCCTGGACGCAAGTCAACTCTATCCCCCGAGCCTCAGTTTCTTCGTCTGTAAAATGAATCACGTCTGACTCTTCATGACCCCATTTGGGGTTTTCTTGGCAGAGATACTGGACTGTTTTGCCCTTTCCTTCTGCAGCTCATTTTACAGATGAGGAAACTGAGGGAAACAGGGGTAAGTGACTCGCCCAGGGTCACACAGCTAGTAAGTGTCTGAGGCCAGATTTGAACTCAGATAGATGAGTTTTCCTGACTCCAGGCCTAGCACTCTATGCACTACGGCACCACTTAACTGCCCTATAAAATGAGTCTAAAAGCCTAAATAAGTCTTTGTACCACCACCTTCCCAGGGGAGTTATGAAGAAAATTCTACAGAAAGGAAGGCTGTTGCTACTTACACAGGGCCTGGAACTTTGCAAAGTGCCCCCCTCACAAGAGGCCTGTGAGCTCATTAGAGAGACCCAGCCCACCTCCACTGGGGCTTTCCTTAGGCAAGGGGGAGAGAATTGCTATTTAAAGTTTGGTTTGGGGGTAACATCTGCCAGCCCAGGTCATTAACTGGTTGGACCATCTCCCCATTTGTTTCCGTGGGTCAGGGTAAGTGAAGGTCCCTCATTTAGTGCTCTTTGTTTCTCCTGGATGATCCTCAGACTCCCCCTTAATAGAGGGACTAAAAAGACAAAGATTAGAACAGAGATCCCACTGGGCAAGACCCAGAGAGTATCAATGCTTTGTTCCCTTCCTCACTTCTCTACCCTTTACCCTCCTTTTCTGCTTCATTTCCTTATTTCTTAAAAGAGGGGGTTAAACTAGATGATCTCTGTGTTCTAAGGCCCCTCCCAGCTCTGACATTCCATGTTCTAAGGGCCCTCTGAGCTCTGACAAACTGTGAGCTCTGGCATATGTTGGTGTTCTAAGATTCTCTGGGCTCTGACATTTTATGTTCCAAGGCCCCCCCCCATTCTAACATTCCATGTTCTAAGACCCCTCTGAGCTCCAACATTCCATGTTCTAAGGTCCTTCCCAGCTTTGACAAGTATCTGTGTTCTAAGATCCCTTTGAGTTCTGACACTCCATGTTCTAAGGGTCCTCTGAGCTCTGACATACTGTGTTGTATAAGCCCTTCCCAGCTCTGATATACATCTATGTTCTAAGACCCCTCTGAGCTCTGACATTCCCTGTTCTAAGACCCCTCTGAGCTCCAATATTTCATATTCTAAGGGTCCTCCAAGCTCTGACATACTGAGCTCTAAAGGTCCTTCCCAGCTCTCACAAATGTCTATGTTCTAAGACCCCTCTGAGCTCTGACAATATGTTCTAACATCCCTCCCACCCGTTATTTCTCTGTTCTAAGGTGCCTTCCCACTCTGGCATTCTCTCTTCCATGATCCTTCTGCCTCCCTTCTCCCCCCTTGCTGCCTCTCCCCATGCTCTCCCTCATCTTGGCCTCCCCATCCCCCTTTTCTCTCTATTGCAGCCCAGAAAGTTGGAAGAGAAGTCAGGTAACTCAGTGGCAGCAGCTGGATCTCAAGAAGACACTGATTTCTCCAAGGAACAGCACAGGATCAGAATAACCAGCCCCTCGGGCCACATTTACATAGAAGCTGTGACATCCTTTCAGAAGTTAACCAAAAGTGCTTCTCCAATAACTTCCCTGCTCCTGTTAAGGCATCTGGCCCCTAAAGGCATCAGTTAGTGAGGAATGATGCCCCAACAGAGATTTTCAAGACAGCCAGCACCTGAACACAAATCCCCATTCTGTTAACTTCCTAACTCAGGAGAGGCTCCGTTGACCTCAGTTTCCCCATCTGTAAAATGCACAGTCTGAATTAGACGGTCTCTTCCATCCCTTCTGACCCTAGATCTATGATCCTATGTTTCATCTCCCTTTAGAATGTAAGTTTCTTGAGGGGAGGGATTGTTTCATTTTTTTTCATATCTTTCTATCCCTAGCACTCAATTCATGGCATACAGTAGGTGATTAATAAATGCTTATTGCTCAATGGGTTGGTTAACTAGATTCCCATTTCTATACTTTGACAACTCAAGGTGAGTTTAAACCTGCAACCTCTGACACCTTCCTTCTTTCTCTGCAAATATGGAGAATCACAGGGTGTGGAACAGCACTGATAATGTCAAATTTTTTTCAAGGTGTTGGTTACTTTTTCTGAACTCTAGTTTTTCTCCTCTCTTTCACATTTTTTTGTTATAAGGAGAGATGTATTGAGAAATGCCAGTTATGTAAAAACAAAAGATATCAGCAAACGCTTTTTAAAAAAGGGATCTATCTCTTTGTCCCACAACCAGCACCACCCCCCCCCATTCTGTATTGGCCCTCTGGGGCCACCCAACAAGCAGATGCTGAATGACTATCCAGGATGCCACAGAGGATGATGTCCTGTTCTCGGAAGGAAGTGGGTTGGGATGAGATGCCTCCGAGGTCCCTTCAAGCTCTGAGATTCTGCCATTCATGATTTATTATTGTTAACTCTTCAGTGACCACGCTGGCTCCTAGGATGACAGCTGGCAGAGATCTAAAAAATCATTTGGCCCACTCCTCTCATTTTACCACTGTGGGAAACTGAGACCTAGAGGGTGAAGTGATGTGGTCACACAGCATCTCAGAATTAGAGCCAGAAGAGGTCATTTAGCCAAGCCCCCTTACCAATAACCCCCCAAAGCCTCTCTAGTCCTAACACTTGTGTCTCACTAACATGGCCTCTTATAGTCAGAGCATGAAAGCCAAGCAGGGCGGAAAGCAAGGAGAGAAATAAATAAATAAATTTTTAAAAAAAGAGAGGAAGGAGAGAGGGAACCAGCAGGCCCCAAAGGCAGGTGGATTCCCGAGGACATTGTCCTCATCCTCACTGAGCTGGGGCAGGGGGATGGGGCCATCAGAAGGGACACTGCAGCTCTGGTCTATCCCCCAGCTCCACGGACCCTTCAAAGCCTACTCTGCTTCTATAAGGGAGCTGAGGATGATCTTGAACTGAACTGAAGCAAATTGAATGAAAGGCAGAGTAGTAAAGTAGATGGGGTGCTGGGTTCAAATCCAGCCTATGACACTTACTAGCTATGTGACCTCAGTTAGCCTCTCTGGCCTTCAGCCTCCTCTCCCGTAACTCAACATCTCAGCCAAAGTGAGCCACCTGAGTCCCTCAAATGCCATTCCTACTCCTTGTCCCAGAGGCCTTAGCACATGCTGTCCCTCCTGCCGCTAAGGCACTACCTTACCTTTACCTCTTAGGACCCCTAATTACCCTTCAGGGCTCAGCTCATTCCTCTCAGCCGTCAGGACCTCTGCTCCCTCTCCCCTGCCCCCATTGCTTTGTATTTACTGTTGACATTTGTGTCCATAGAGCTCTGGAGGACAAATGTTGGCTTTGTTTATATTTCCAGTACCTAGAATGGGGCCAGGCACACAGTCAGTCAATAATTAATGCTTGTTGACTTACTGACCTGAGTTGCAGGCAGTCAATCAATGCTTATGAACGTATGAATGAATGACAGGCTCTTTCCTCTTTCTTCTACTTGGGGAGTTCAGTGACCGCTAGGGTCACCCAGCCTCTGACCTACTCAGCCCCTCTACAAGAGAAGCCCACATCCTATCACCCAATCAGCATTCTGCTTTGCCTTTTTCCTCTGAGAACTCTGAGGAATGCCAAGGAATGTATATGAGAAGCCAGAGATGGTTTATCGAAGAGCCCAGATGCTGTGAAAGACAGAGAGTCCAGGATGGGGCATCTCTCTGGGCATCCCCAGCAGGGCAAGACTGAGGCCCTGGCCAGGGCCCAGCTTCTCCCCTTCAACTTCCACAACAGGACCCTCGGGCAGGGTCTCCCATCTAAAAGATGGCTCCCCTTGTTCAGAGCAGGCCCCACACCAGCCGCTTCTCAGGCCCCAGACAGCAGACAGCTGGATTCCCTGAGACTATCACATGCCCAGGCACCTCAGAGCTTCATCTTCATGGAAACATGCACAATGGGGGTGGAGGGAAGAGAAGAGGATGGGTAGAACCAAAGGGAAGGTGAACTGTCCCCTTGGGAGCTTGCTGCCAGGTCTAATTAGCCCTTCTCTAGCTCAGGGCTCCTGGAGTGGCTCACCTCAGCTGCCTCACCAGCTCTCCAACTCGGAGGTGGAGCAAAGTCAGTCCTTCCTCCCACCTTTCCCCTTCCCCTTCCTTGCTTCCTCTCGCATCCTCTTTTTGTCTATCACTGTCTCATTCTCCCTTTCTGTGCCTTTTTCTAGAGCCCTTTTCCATCTCTCTCCCTCCTCCACTGTGTGAGTTTCTCTCTCTGTCTCTGTCTCTGTCTCTCTCTCTTTCTCTCTGTCTCTCCTTCCCTCCTTCCCTCCCCACCTGCTCTCCCTCTCTCTCTCTTCCTCTCTCTCTCTCTTTCTCTCACACAACCCTGGGATCTCCTTGGGCAGCCGGAAAATAGCCAGGAGACAGAAAAAAGGGAAGAAGCTGGTGATCCTGAACCAGGGGGAACACAAGAGGTGAAGCAGCTTCCCCTTGGTGGGGGAGAATCTAGAGCCCCTCAGCCTTGGCCCCTCCATCCCAAAGCACCTCCGCACCTGTCGGCCACAGCAGACGTTCCACCTCCATGTCTCCCAAACTCAATTTAGTGTAAATTTTTACCCTGAGAAGGCCACGTACAAGGTTACCAAGCATTATTAAACACTTTCAAACATTCACACTTTATTGCAAATTATTTTTATGGGGCAATGCGAACGACAGTGTCAGCTCCTGTTTTCAGAGCTGAAGCTTAGAAAGAGCTTTTCCATGACAATACTGAAGGAAGGCATTGTCTCCACTTTGTGTACTGTTTGTCAGGGACTGAGCTGCCCTAACAGGTGACTGTCTGAGCACAAGCTCACCTAACCCGTTACATCTGGCTGTTCTTAGGCCACGTCCCATCGAGCATCAATGCACCAGGAATCAGGAGTGTTTGGCCCGCCTCCCCGAGTGCTGCCCCACCCCCATTCTGGGAACAGTCATCAAACCAAGACGATTATTTCTACCCTGGACACCCCCCCTCCATGGTTTCCCCTTGTTAAAATGTAAGCTACTTGAAGGCAAAAACTCCATGCATCACTTTTATATGTGTATCCTCAGTGCCTGGCCCACTGGAGGATCTTTTTTTTTTTTTCCACTGGAGGATCTTAATGAATGTTTGCTTCATTCTTTTATTCATTCAGTTTTAAGATAAGGAAACCAAAACCGGAAAGAAGTCATTTGACGTGTCCATGGTCATCGTCCTTCTTCCATGACTGAGAGGTGGGACCACAGGAGGATGGGATTGTACACTTGGTGCTGGGAGGGAGATTAGAAGCCACCAAGTCCAATCCCTTTTGTTTTCTAGAAGATGAAATGGAGACCCAGAGAGGTTAATCAACTTGCCTTGTGTCACACAGCTAATAAGTATCTGAGGCAGGAAGAAGTAAAGAAAAATCATAGAACCTTCCAGAATGCCCAAGAAGTATAGGTCTGTGTGGGGCACAAATAAGTAAATACAAAGTAATTTGATAAGAGAGGAGAGACTCAGGAAAGGCTTCCCACGGAGACTAACTTTGGGTGCTGGGTCTCAGAGAAAGTGAGGCTTTTACATACAAGGCTGTTATTATTCAGTCCTTCCAGTCATGTCTGACTCTCCATTACCCCATTTGGGGTTTTCTTGGCAGAGGTACTAGAGTGGCCATTTTCTTCTCTAGCTCATTCTACAAATGAGGAAATTGAGGCAAACCAGAGTTAGGTGACTTGCCTAGGGTCGAACAGCTTGTAAGCGTCTGTGGTAACATTTGAACTCAGGTCCTCCTGCCCCCAGGCCTGGCACTCTATCCACTGCATTACCCAGCTGTCCTATACATATAAGTCTAACAAGCTGGATTTTCTGGTGTCTTCTTCTTCTTCTTCTTCTTCTCCTCCTCCTCCTCCTCCTCCTCCTCCTCCTCCTCCTCCTTCTTCTTCTTCTTCTTCTTCTACCTGAGGCCCCCAGGATACTTGGCTGTGCTCTCCCAACAACAGACTACGCTTCCCTGGGCATTCTGAAAGGTTCTAAGATCATCCTTCATTTCCTCCTCTCTCAGACATTTATTAGCTCTGTAACTGCAGGCACATTGATCCTCCCCATAGAATATAAGCTCTTAGAGACCAGGAACACTCGCATTTTTTTTGTCTTTGAATCTCCAAACACAAGGCCATTCTGGAAGCAGACACTTCTAAGTGTTTGCCAGATTGTCTTGAATTAAATTGTCTTGAATTAAATGTGAGTAAACCTGCTTTAATAGTGTCCTTGAGGAGTCATCTATAAAAAGGGTCAGGACTTGGGTACATTTCTTTGATCTGCTCTGAAGCCTCCCCCCTTCCCCCCTGCATGGCCCCAAGGTGAGGTTCTACTGGGTAACTGAGTTCTAGATAAATGCGGTTATCGCTGTTTAACAATCGAACACATGATCAGTGGCACTCTGGGGATACTGAGGCAGGTCACCAAAGCCACATGGGCTAATTAGTGGGAGGTGAGTCAGAGGTGAGTTTGGGAAAGTAATTGCCTTTTCCCAAAGAGGCCTGTCTGGGTTGCACTTTCCCTGGCTGTCTTCAGACAATCTCTGTCCTCCTTCAGCTCGGGAAGCCTTTGATCAGGGCATGGACTGACAGTAGCTAAGTTTGGAAAGTGCCAAGAATTCCTAAGTTCAGAGAGCTCCACACCAAGTGGACCTCTGGGGCTTCGGTGTAGCGGGCTCCAGCCAGACACAGCTCCCTCAGAAGACAGGTGAGGAAGCTTCAAAGGGTATGTTCATCTTCAAATAAGGCTACATCCTTGTTCCTTCGAAACGATTCTTGGAGAGAAGGGCTAAAACGTCTCTTGGGAAATGGACTTGAGACCATGTGACTGGGGATTCTTTGAATTCAAATAAATAGGGTTTAATTGGGTAAAAAAAAAGCTGTGTGACCCTGGGCAAGTCACTTACCCCTATTTGCCTCAGTTTCCTCATCTGTAAAATGAGCTGGAGAAGGAAATGAGAAACCACTCCAGTACCTCTGCCAAGAAAACCCCAAATGGGGTCACGTAGAGTCACATGTGACTGAAAAACAACTAACAATAGAAAATACTGTGAGCAATCCTTGATGTTTCAATTGAGCTCCCCAACTCCAACTCCAAGTGAAATACAGCATCAGAGATAGAGAGCTGGAAGAGGCTCCAGGTCAAACCCTTCATCTGATGGATGAGGAAACTGAGGCCTGAAAAGGTAAGCAACTTGTCTATAATTTGGGGCAAATGTTTTTTTCTTTTTCTTTTTCCTTTCCCCCACCCTCTGGATCCGTGACTTCAGTAGTGTCAGGAGCTTCCAATGAGGATATTTATTCCTCCTACCAATGTAGATGAGCACCACTCCCTGTGAGTTTTAATCTTAGAAAGTTTTCTGGGAGGTTGAGCAGTCATGTGACTTGTCCAGGGTCACACAGCCAGACTATATCAGCATTGTCCTCCCTCAGAGGCCAGTTTTCTATCCATTATGCCGTCCTGCCTCTAAAAGAGAACAGAGTGAGAGGGAGCAAGACACATCAGGAACCACTGGCTTAATCGGTGAGCATTTATGAGGTCTCCCAGTTGAGAAAGCCCCTGCCCTCAAGGACCTCACATTCTCCCCAGTTATGAGCAGCCTGATCTGTCTAGAACATAGAGCAATGTGAGAGAACATGAATACTGATTAGAACCAGACTGCCCCAAACCTCTAGGGCTAGGACAAGGTGGTTTGTATTTCACTTTAGACGTAATAGGGAGCCATTGAATATTCTTGAGCTGGAGAGTGATATGACCAGGTCTGTATCAGAGGAAGGGAAGCCTGGCAAGGAAGGATGGTTTCATTCTTTGTACTTGTATCCATAGTGCCTGAAACATAGTAGGTGCCTAGTCAGGCTGATTGGCAGCTGTGCAAAGGGTCAATTAGGTGGAGCCTTCCTGGACTTAAAACCTCCTAAGCACAGAACTCCCATGGGATCACATGACTATTACCTGAATCCAGGGAAGAAACATCGAAACCTAAAAGAGAATGAGGGTCATGGGAAGTCGAAGAAGGAAGTGAATTCTCCTTGCTCCAAAATACATCAGCCCTCTGTGTACCTAAGTGCAGGACCCAATGGTTTATAGTCTAAAGGCTGTCCCCGCTTCTGCGCTCCTTGGGCTCAGACTCCGAGGTATCAGGGATAAGTGAGAACATGTGTTTAAGTAGCTCAGAAGAACCTGCTCCTAGACTTGGCAGGGCTGGTGGTGAGTTCTCAGGCCCAGATGCCATCACCAACTCCCCAAGCTTCCAGCTTTCTTCTGCCTCCCCTTTTCCAGCAGCCTATGGAACAGATCAGAAAGTCGAGAGGAAGGCCTCAAGTGCTGGATCCTGCCTGAAAGTCAATGCAGCTCCTAATTAAGATAAATGAGTCTGGGAGCCAGCCCAGGGCCTTTTCTTCCTGTGATCAGAGAGCGAGAGAAAATCAAAACAGGGAGCCAGGTCAGGCCAGGTAGAAAGGCGAAGAAAGAGACAGCCAGATCTCCAGGGAAAAACTAACCATAAATATTGTCCTCTTAACTGTGAGCTCATTTGGGTTCTGCCAGAGAGTCTGGGGGAGAAGTGTTTTCAGAGTGTGGGAGATTTATTTTGAAAGTTTCCAGCTCCCTCTAGCCAAGCTGAAGAGGTGGGTGCCATGATGCCTCTAGGACCTGGGGAAGACTGTAGAGAGGGGGTCTGTCCCACAGATCAAGACAGGAATCACCATATACAAGGAGGCCAGATTGGGCCACTTGGAAGCAGGCGAGATTTCAATTAGGCAGAGGGTTCACCCAGTGGGCAAACAAAACACTGGACATGGAGTCCAAAGACCCAGGTTCTAGAACTAGTCACTTAATTTCCTGTTGCTTCAGTTTGCTCATCTGTTCGATGAGGGGGCCAAACTCAACGTCCCTCAAAGCTTAAATGAGTTGTGATTTAGGTAGAGGAGCCGTGGTTCTCCATTCTAGATGGCAGCTTTTGGAAGTCCCAAAGAGGCTAGGGACCTAAGAGTCAAGGTGGGCTCTGAGTGTACCTATTGGCATCCTGGCTGAGTCAATGTGGAAAGACACAAGCGTGGATGCTGAGAAACCAAAGATATCTGGGATGGGGGCTCAGAGCACACTCCTCTGAGCCCTGGACTTCCAGTAGCAGAGAGAATCATGCCAAGGCCCAGCCCAACCATGTGCCTCTAGCACCTCACATTCTATCTTCGGCATGGGAGCCATTGGCTTCCAAGTTGATACACCCACCTGCCTTCAGGAAGGGATGGACCAAATGATTCTTTGCAATCTTTTCCAGTGAGTATATTTATTCCCCCTACCAATGTAGATGATGTGTATGATCTAGGCAGTATGGTACATTAGAGAAGGCACTGGGCCTGTAGTCAGGAAGGCCTGGATTTGAATCCTATCTCTGATATTTGTTAGTCATGTGACAGTGGGCAAGTCACTTACCTTGGGCCTCAGTTTCCTCATTTTTAAACTAAGGGATTAAACTCAATGGCCTTAGTGCCCCTTATAGCTCAAGATCTATGGTCATGCTATGATTTTCTGATTGAGGGGTTGAAAGAGACAAAAAAAAGGGTCTGAGGCTGGGTCCCCAAACAAAACACACATCTATGGTACCACAAAGTATAAAGCCTGAACATTTCATTATTCACTCATTCAATTAGTATTAATAAAGCACCTATCTAACCATCAATCAACAAAGAGCCTACTGAGTGCTAGGCACTGAGAATACAAAGATTAAAAATTAAATTAAAATTAAAAATAAAATATATTTAAATAATATACAAATATATAATATATTTATAAAGTATAAAATATATTTAAATATAAATTATAAAAATATTAAAAATAAATTTAAAAATTAAAAATTCTTCAAGAATTTACAATCTAACCAGGAAAAACAATACATGCAAAACAGCTAACCAGGTGATGGAGGGAGAGGGGGAGGTCACTAGCAGCTGAGGGAATCAGGAAAGGCTTCTCATAGGAGGTAGCATTTGAACAAAATGAGGAATTCTAAGAGTTAGGGCTGAGGAGGAAGTGTGTCCCAGGTATCAGGCATAGCCAGTGCAAAGACACAGAGACAGGAGATTAAAGTCATGTAAGACTACATGAGTTAGCTCAACCACAGTATATAGGAAGGGGAGTCATGGAAAGATAGGTTAGTGCTAGCTTGTGAAGAGCTTTAAACACAGAGAGAAGAATGGGTTGTATGTTGCTCATATGTAGGAAGGGGGCACTTGAGCTGAGCCTTGAAGGAAGGAAGCCAGTGACTTAATAAAGCAGAAGTGGCAAAGGAATGTATTCTAGGCATGGGAAACAACCTATGCAAAGATGTGGAGGTGGGAGATAGAATGTCATGTATATAAGGTAGCAATGAGGTCAATGCATGAGGAAGAATAATTCACTCCAACCTTGAAAAGGTTAGCTGGAGTTTCCAGCTAAGCAACATACAACCCATCACCAAATTCAGCATTGTAATTGGGTCCACATCCCAGAAAAAAACAAAAGTAAACATTAATAGCTGGCTTTCTCTTGTGGTGGTGTTTTGGCCAGTTCTATGTTGCAGTAGGGGCAGCCAAGTGGTACGGTAGAAAGAGCACCAGGCCTGGAGTCAGGAAAACATGAACATGAATCTGGCCTCAGACACTTCCTAGCTGTGTGACCCTGGGCAAGTCACTTAACACTGCTTGCCTCAGTTTCCTCACCTGTAAAATGAGCTAGAGAAGGAAATGGCAAACCGCTCCAGGATCTTTGCCAAGAAAACCCCAAATGGCATCATGAAGAGTTGGGCACAACTGAGCAACGTACTGTAGTTGGAGGAATAGTAAGCAAGCTTAAGTCATTATGCCTTCAGGGTTTTTGTATCCTTCACAGAAGCCTTTACTAGAAAATAAGCTCCTTGAGGGCAGGACTGTTTGTTTTACTTCACATCCTCAGCACCTAGGACAGTGCCTACCTGGCTCATACTAGTTATTTGATAAATGTGTGCTGAACTGAGTTGAACCGAGGGCAAGACTTATTTTGGTTTTGTCTTTATATGGAACCCACTTAAAAGCCCAGAAGGCTTGGGTTCAGATCTGACCTCTGACACACGAAGATTGTGTGACTCTGAACAAATCACTTAACCTCTTAATGTCCTAGGCAAACTTCTCAGACTATAACTTGCAGAGATCATGCTAACCTGGGAATTTCCTCACTATTTAACAGTGAAATCCCATATCCAGCCCTATACAGCATGCCTTCACACAGCAGGTGCTTAATATATGCTTACTTTATTAAATTGCTTTCTAGAAGCCAGTTTATACCTAGAAGAGCCTCTGATCTTCACAACAGCATTGTGAGGGAGGCAGGCCAACCATTACACATTTTACAGATAAGGAAACTGAGGAAAATGACTCAAGCGAACTTTTAGTTGGTAAACAGTAAATTGGAAATGGAAAGCGAGGGTCCTTTCCTCAAACCACAAGTGTCTGCGAGGTCAGTGACCACTAGAGCAGACTGACCATGGGATTTGGAGTCTGAGGTCCCAATTTAAAGCACGACAACCTTAGGAAAATCATTTCCCTGGGGCTCCCTATTTACTTTGAAGGGCTGGGATTAAGTGATTAATCTTTTAAGGTCCCTTGTAGCTCTGATCCTGCCACTTGATGAAACAAGCCCCTGGTTTCCAGGGAACTTTGCTAATACTACCAGGAAAGTCCCTAAATGGAGCCTGATGCAATCATAACCTGCTAAGAAGCCAGCCACTCCCTGGTGCTCTTCTCCTTCCTCCCAGCTCTAGCTCGGTCTGGCCCCTGCCCTTAGCCTCCTCTCACTGACCAAAGGGCTTTGGTTTCCAAGGTCTCCACTGCCCTCTTGTGTTAACTCCTCCCTCATGCCCAGAGAGGACCTGACCATACCCTGATCAAGCACCCAGGATGGCAGCCATTGGCAGGCAGGAGTGATAAAGGAAGAGCTGGGGGAATTTTCCAGCTCCCACCCAGAGGAATGTTCTCCTAGGGAAACATCAGTGGGAACAGAATCTGCATCCCAATTTATCCCAATGCCTGGAACCCTAAGGGAGTAGGGTAGGATCCAGATCATAGGATTTAGCACTCGGGTGGGACAGAGTCATAGGACTTATCCAGTCCAAACCCCTCATTCTGCAAAAGAGAAATACTGAGGCCCTGGAGAAAAAGGGACTTTCCCAAGGTCACAGAGGGAATAATTAGCAGCTGAGATCAGAACCCAGCTCTGCTGACTCTATGTCAAGGGGTCTTTGCACAATACCTCTCCTTCCCACAGATGGAGCTCAGGGCTCCTTTCACAGATGTTAATGGAGTTTGTAGTTAAGACAGGAACTTAGCATGGGAATAAAATCAACACGTAAATACATTTTAGTTGACCTGAATTTGTTTGTTGAATAACCAAAGAAGTCTGTTTGCTCATTTGTTAGGAAACCAGAGGGTCAGACTCAATAGCTTCCAGATCCCTTCCAGCTCTTGCTCTATGATTCTGTGGTTTCCTGATTGGGAGATCCCCAGAGACCCGGGAGAGTATCTGAAGCCAGACACCATCTTTTTTGATGAGTTTGGTGCCGGGTTTTTGTCAGTCAATAAACATTTATTAAGTGCCTACCATATGCCAGGCACTGTGCTAAATAGTCCCTGCCCTCAAGGAGCTTACAATCTAATGGGGTTAGCTAATACACAAAAGGAAGCTGAAAGGGGGAGAGAAAGGACCCAGTGTAGGGAAGTGATGGAGAAGTGAAAAGGATTATAACTGGGTAGAAATTATTTTACTGTTGTTCAGTCATGTTCAACTCTTCCTGGGGTTTTCTTGGCAAAGATACTGGGATGGATTGCCATTTCCTTCTCCAGCTCATTTTACAGATGAAGATGCTGAAGCAAACAAGGTCAAGTGACTTGCCCAGGGTCACACAGCTAGTAAGTGTCTGAGGCCTGGAAGACTCCACATTGGGGGCTCTATCCACTGGGCCACCTAGCTGCCCCAGAGGGAAATGAAGAGACGGTGGGTGTGGAGCCCTGAGGCTTTGGGAGGTCCTTGCCCCACCCTCCAATCAGAAAGGTCTCAGGAAGAGGGGCCTGATGAGGCTTGAGTACCAAGACTGATGCACATGTGATCTTAAGCAAGGGATGATTTGTGACCTTCAATAAGTTCCTTCCCCTTTTTGGGCCTCAGTCTCCCCATCTGTACAATGGGGCCATTGAACCTAATAAGGTCCCCTCCAGCTCTGAGCCTCCCCCTTGCCAAGATCAGGAACAGCTAATCTGAATTCTCAGATCATCATTTTGCTTGTGGAATTAAATTAAATAGCTCTAAATTAAACTGCACGTTACCTAGGATACATAATGATTTTGGTAAGTCAACCTTTGCCTTTGTGGTGTTTGTTATCCATCGATATTAAGCAATGGGGACCTTCCTATAATGTGGTCCTGAAGAGAAGCACAAACTTAATTAGCATCCTGTGCCCACCTGCCTAATAACTTGACTTCTGGAATCCATGGAGCCCATGTCCCCACACCCAACACCGGTGCCACTACGGCCACCCACTCCACCAGGGTCTGGCATCCAGGGAACTTCTGGGAACCAGGAGACTCTTTGGCCCAGGCCAGCTTGTAGGTGGGGTGGGGTGGGCAAAGTTTCTCATAAAGGCAGGGGATCAAAGGAGTCTCGATTTAGAGCTGGAAGGTTCCTTCTAGTCCAACCCTGTCATTTTACAATGAGGGAAACTGAGTCTGAGATGAGGGGACGTGACTTGCCCAAGGTCACAAAGGTAATAAGTGGCAAAGCCAGTACATGAACCCGGGCCAAGGGTCCTTCCTAGGCCACTGACTCCAGGATTCTACATTCTGACAGCTTGTGGCTGTACATCCCCCACCGCCACCACTAAGAAAAAGTCTAGGAGGGTGGATCTTCTTGTAACATCTCCTGGATGCTCTTGAAACTGAGACTTCACGCCCTCAGGGCTTCCAGAGGGGCTAATGAGCATGAGCTGGCAGCCCTGCCCTGTCTCTTCACCTGTTTCTCTAAGGCAGCCCAGCTCTCGCCTCTGGGATGCCAGCCTCCGGGATGCCAGTCTCTGGCTCCCTTTGTGGGCTGACAAGTCTCAAGGCTCTAAGGCAGCCTCCCAGGGCAGGGTGGGCAGCAGACCAGCTCAGCCATCTCCCAGACACCTTCTCCATGGGGTAGCTGGGTGGGCAGAGATGTCAGAGGAAGCCGAGCCCTGAGGGGTCCCCAGGAATGGCCAGAGGAGACAGATTTTAGCTACAGAAACCTACAGATTCTGGTCCCCAGTGACTCAGCCCCAGTGGCTCTCTCTTTATCTCTCTCTTCTCCTCATCCCTTGTTCTCTGCCCACCTCTCCCTGAGCCCTTCCACCAAACAAGCAACTATTAAGTGTTTACTATATGCGCCAGGCACCGTGCTAGGCACAGGGGACACAAATACAGAGAACGACACC
The DNA here is from genome assembly GCF_011100635.1 of Trichosurus vulpecula. Lineage (NCBI taxonomy): Eukaryota > Metazoa > Chordata > Mammalia > Diprotodontia > Phalangeridae > Trichosurus > Trichosurus vulpecula. Next base: position 30,768,927 of record NC_050574.1, read on the forward strand.
AGTCACACGCTCCCATTCCAGCCCACACTGACCTCTCTCCTCTCTGAACTCCCAAACTCTCTGGCAATCGGGTCAGACAAACCAGCCTTTGATTGCTTGCCAGCTTTCATTGTTCTCACTGCCCACAGCTCTGTGCCTCCTCCCCACCCCCACACCCCTACTGGGAATACAGGAAGCACTGTGAGACACAAAAAGACTGGAGTTATGGCATTACTCAGTTGGGGCTGGAAGGGACCTTAGACCCACCTAGTTTAACCCCCCTTATCTTATACATGAGGGCCAGAGAACTAAGTGACTCAACCAACCAGCATTTATTAAAAGCATCTCTATGTGCCAGGCTAGGGCAGCTGGGTAGGTAGCTCAGTGCATAGAGCTCCAGCCTAGAGTCAGGAGGACCTGAGTTCGGATTCAGACTCAGACACTATGTGACCCTGGGCAAGTCACCTAACCTTGTTTGCCTCGGTTTCTTCATCTGTCAAATGAGCTGGAAAAGGAAATGGCCAAGAAAACCCCACGTGGGGTCATACAACTGAAAATGACTGAACAACATGCTGGGGGTACAAAAAAAGGCAAAAGACAGTCTTGGCTCTCAAGGAGCTCACCTCCAAGGTCGCATAGGTAGTTCATACCAGAGCCTAGAGAGCAGCGAACCACACTGCCTAGGATCTAGGTTCAAATTCCGATTTTTATCACTTTTTACTTGTATGAACTGAGGTAAGTCATTTAAGCTCTCTGGGCTTGGTTGTTGTGCAGTCACTTTTTAGTCATGACCCTATTTGGGGTTTTCTTAGCAGAGATACTGGACTGGTTTGCCATTTCCTTCTCCAGCTCATTTTACAGATGAGGAAACTGAGGCCAACAAGGTTAGGTGACTTGCCCATGGTCACACAGCTAGTACCTGTCTAAAGCTGAATTTGAACTCAGGAAGATGAGCCTTCCTGGCTCCAGGCCTGGCACTCTGTGCACTATGGAGCCCCCTAGCTGCCCTGTTGGGACTCAGTTTCCCCATTAATAAAATGACAGAATTGGTCCAGATCGATTCCAAGTTCCCTTCTAGCTCTGCATCTGTGATTCTCTGACCTGGGAGGACAGCAAACATGTGTCTTCCTTCTCTTTCCTTCTCCACAACATAGCCAAGCCCAGGGCTAGGCACACAGCAAAGGAAGGCTCGAAATCATAGAGTGTTAGAGCAAAGACAGCATTTTACAGATGTCAGAGCCGAGGCCCAGGGAAAGAGGCTTGTCTGGTGCCACCCAGGCTAAGCAGTGGAGCCAAGATTAGAACCCAGGTCCCCTGACTCCAACAAGAATAGTGACTCATATTTTATAGCACTAGCACTGTAGGGTCTACAGCAACCTGTGAACTTATGTGGAACTTGAGTCCCAGAGCCCAGTGGTATGGGAACCTCCTCATAGGTGGAGATCAGTGCAGGAAGACTGGCTGCCTGTTTTTCCTTCCTTTCCTCCCTCTCTCCCTTTCTTCTTTCTTTCCTACTTCCTTTCTTTCCTTCACTTCTCCTTCCTTCCCTTCTTTCTTCCCTGTTTCCTTGTCTTCCTTCCTTCCTTCCTTCCTTCCTTCCTTCCTTCTTTCCTTCCTTCCTTCCTTCCATCATTCCATCCTTCTTTTCATCCATCAAAGATTCAAAGCTAGAAAGAACCTCAGAGGCCACATAGTCCAGCGCTGTCATTTTCCAAAGTAAAAAACAGGCTCAGAGAATAGAAGTGACTTGAGGGCAGGGACATTTTCTACCTTTCTTTGTATTGTCTGCATGAAGCACAATGCCTGTCACCCAGTAGGTGCTTAACAAGTGTTGGTTGACTGCCTGGTGTAAGGTCACACAGCTACTAAAGTAGCAGAGTCCAGAGCCAAACTCAACTCGCTCCTGGACTAAAATCCAACCTGCTTTTTGCCACACTCCTCCCTTATCTCTTCGTCCCATCATTTACTAAGGATTATGGACGCTGGGTGCTGAGCACTTCAGGCAGCTCACGATCTAGAAAGGGAGATTAGACAGGGGCTTAAGTAATTAATCAGAGGCAAAATAGAAGATCCCTCCACCTTCCTGGAAATGGAATGCCTTCCCTTCCTTCTAGGCCCCCTTCAAACACCCCCTCCTCCCTGAAGCTCCCCCTGAGGCCCTCTCCTTCCCACATCCCCCAGCTCCCCCCCACACACACACACAAGCATAGACAACTGCACACACACACACACACACACACACACACACACACCTGGGAAGGAAGCCTGGCATTTGCATATCTCTTAGACGCTGATCACATTCTATTTTTACCTCCCTTTGTGTAATGTGAGCTAAGCAGGCAAGCATTGGGTCTTCCTTCATCTTGGTCACCCCACCACCTAGCAGAGGACGGGGCCAACTTTTTTCCTTTAAACTGGACCTATAATTTCATAGAACACTGGGCATGGAGTCAGGAGCACCTGAGTTCAAATCGAGCACCAGACACTCACTAGCTGTGCGACCCTGGACAAGTCACTTAACCTCTATTTGCCTTAATCCACTAGAGAAGGAAATGGCAAACTGCTCCAGAAAATCCCCAGTAAAGCCATGAAGAGTCAGACACAACTGAAATGACTGAACGACAACAACAAGAGACATATATAGGGAAGTGGTGGCTGGGAAGGATGTATTAATGTGAAAAGTCACAGGGATGGTTAGAAGAACCATAGGGAGCCATAAGGAAGTTTTCCAGGAGCAATAGGAATATTGAATTGATTGGTATGAGGCAAGGAAGGAAGGAAGGAGGAAGGAAGGAAGGAAGGAGGGAGGGAGGGAAGGAAGGAAAGAAGGAAGGAAGGAGGAAGAGGGAAGGAAAGAAGGAGGGAGGGAGGGAGGGAAGGAAGGAAGGAGTAGATGTTAAAGTGCTGGGGGGACGGGGGCAGCAGAGATGGGTGGGTGGGGCACCTCAGAGGGCAGGGGCCAGTCCCCATCCCAGCTGAGTCCTGTCTCCTCTGAGTTTCCAGGTGTCCACATCATCCCCTCCCTCCATTCCAGGCCAGGCCTGAGCAGAAACCTTTGGAACAAGCGGTGGGGGATCGTACATGTCTCTGCACAGAGATCTTTCGACATATCCACAGGGCAAAAGAGACTCCAACCTGTCCTGGCACATTTGGAGAATGCAGAATCCCCACTGAAGCCATCTCTTCTTGGTCCTGTCCATCCCCAGCCTTCCCCTCCTACACTCAGGCTTCAGGCTGCTTCAGTTACTCATGTTCCTCAGCCCTGGAGCCAAGCAGAACCTCTCCTGCTCCCTATCTCCCAGCCATAGCCAAGTGTCTTACTGGAGGATAGGGAGCCAACCCTCCCCCCAACACACACAATACGCACAGGAAACCCTAGAGAAATATGTGTACAGACACCTACAGACACAAACCCAGACATGCCCACAAACCATGCACCTAGACACAGAAATACAGATACAAACACACTTAACACACGTCATACACGCAACAAACCCACACACCTACAAACCATGTTGTCAGAGACAGATACACATACACACATCAAAAACATACAGAAACATTCACTCACAGCATATAGTGATAGACACATACACACCCACCAGTCTCATGGAAATATGGACAGAGAAACACAGGGGTACACACAAAAGCCCCCCCTTTCCCTTTCCACCTATCTCTTTATCTTCACACATCAAAACCACCCCAGCACAAGTGGGTACACGCCCATTCCCCTTTCCTTGGGTGCCTCCTTCTCCCTCTGCTGTCTCCCTTCTCCAATGAGGGTACCCTTCTGGATCAGACCCCAGTTACAAGGAAGCCATCAAGAAGAGGAGTTCTCCCCAGGCATTTGGGGCCTAGGACCCTGAAGCCAACAGCTCCCTAGGCAGGGGCCCTCTGGCATGGAAGGCAGCAGAAGGCCAGATAAGTCAGTGTCATCTCTGAAATCCCCCAGCCCTAATGACATCAGCCTCTGGCTTGGGAGTCTGAGGAAGGTGAGGGGGAGCCAGAGATGACTCAGAAGGAATTCTTCCCCACCCTGCCCCATACGTCACACCTCTAGTTCAGACCCCTCTGAGGCTGCCGTCTATTCTTCTTTACCCAAATGGCCTTGCCCAATTCTTCAGGTGTTCCGATCAGAGTGTGTCTGGGCAAGTCACTTAAACTGTTTGTCTCAGTTTCCTGCAACTGTAAAGTGGGGATAATAATGGCATCTACCTTCCAGGGTTGTCATGAGGATCAGATGTGTTAATAATTATAAAGCACTTAGCACATGTTACTGTTTTGCAGAAGAGGAAACTGAGTCCTGAACAAGTAGAGTCATATATCCCAAAGCACACAAGTATTCGATAACAGGGTTGGGATTCAAACCAGTCACTGTATGACCATGGGAAAGTCCCTTAACCTACCTGAGCTTCTGTTCCACCATCCATAAAATGGGGGAAATGATATTTATATCACCTACATGGGGATGTGGTGAGGAAAGTCCTCTAGAAACCAAAGAATGTCCAAAAAAAAAACCTGAAATAAAACAAAACCCAGAATGGCGTCCGGTTCATTAGGCAGACCACCAAACTTATTTCCCACTACCTGCCCTCTCCACCCTTCTCAACTGTCTCTTCATTCCAGCCAAACTGGCCAAGAACATGTGGCTCCATTTCCTACCTACTTGCCATTGCCGAGGCTGTACCTCATGCCTGAAAAGCACCCATGCTTACCAATATCCCTTCAAATTCTTTGCTTCTTTCAAGGCTCAGCCCAGATATGTTATTAAAGTAAGTTTTTCCTCATCCCCCTTAATTGTTCCCGTTCTCCAATCATATTTATGCACTGACCACCATACATGTAGCACCACCCTGTAAAGCATAAACTCCTCGAGGTCAGGAGCTGTTTGTTGGTTTTTTTTTCTTTTGTACCCAGGCTCCTGTCACCTCCTATACAAGGCTTTACCTGATCCCCAGCTCAATCCTTAGGACCCTACCCTCACCCTTCATGTCACTGTTTCTTTTATATTCACTGGTACACTGGTTTCCCCCAGGAGAGTGTCAGCTCTCCTTAAAGGCGGGGCGTGTCTCTATTTTTGTCATTCCAATGTCTACCTCTTCAATATCCTCAGAAGGTGTTTGTTGAATGAATGAATGAATGAGTGAATGAATGAGTGAGTGAGTGAATGAATGAGCAAATGAATGAATGAGTGAGTGAGTGAGTGAGTGAATGAATAAGGTGCACCTAGGTGGTACAGCACATTTGGAATCAGGAAGACCTGAGTTCAAATCCAGCTTCAGACACTTAACTGGTTGTGTGACCCTAGGCAAGTCATTTAACCTGTCTGCCTCAGTTTCCTCTTCTGTAAAATTCAATAATAACAGTACCTATTTACCAGGGTTGTTGTGGGGATTAAATGAGATAATATTTGTAAAGTGCTTTGTGAACCTTGAAGTCTTATTTAAGTGCTAGCTATTACTATTACTAGGCAGCTGGATGGTGCAGCAGATGGAATGCCTGACCTAAAGTCAAGAAGACTCATCTTCCTGAGTTCAAATCTGGCCTCAGACACTTCCTAGCTGTGTGGCCCTGGGCAAGTCACTGTTTGCCTCAGTTTCCTCATCTGTAAAATAAGTTGCAGAAGGAATAGCAAACCACTCCAGTATCTCTGCCAAGAAAACCCCAAATGGGATCAGGAAGAATCCAACATGACTAAAAACAATCGATAATCAATGCATTGGATATAGAGGAATGAAATACTGATGATCTTACAGGGGAGACATTAGCAGTCAGTGAGCAAGCATTTATTAAGCACCTACCATGTGCTGTGCTCTGTGCTAAGCGCTGAGGAGACAAAGAAAGGCAAAAGATAGTCCCTGAGCTCCAGGAGATCATAGTCTGATGAGGAAGACAGCATGCAAACAACCATGTGCAAAAAAGGTAGAGTCAGGATAAACTGGGGATAATCTCAGAGAGAGGGAAGAGAAAGCATTTATTTAGCACATACTGTGTACCAGGCACTATGCTGCATGGTGACTTAACTACTCTGGGCCTCAGTTTCCTGATCTGTAGAATGAGGGGGCTGGACACAATAGTCTCTACTGTGCCTTTTGGCTCGATGTCTAGCATCCTGTGAGTACTGGGATCTCACAGTCTAGTTGGAGGGGAGGAGGGAGAGGAGGAGGAATAATAAGATATGGACACAGTTAACCACAGTTGTCACTAGAAATATTTTCATCTGTGGTGAGAGGTGGGGTGAGAGAAAGCAAGCATCAGTAGGAGCCAGGATTGTGACTGTCAGTTTTAAGGAGTTTCACCCTGGGCTATCCTGAGGGTTCCACCCTTCTAAAAAAGTGGTGCCTTGGCAGGGAAAAAGTACACGACCGTTGCCAGGAGCAGAGCAGTCAGAGGAAGAAGTGGCCCCAAGGAAAGAGCTGTCCGCCCCTTCCAATTTCCCTACCTTGGTACAATGGACTGGCTGCCCTACCCTGGTTTTAGCTCTTTAGAGAACTATAACATGATGTGGGACATGGTGAGTATAGAAGAAGCTAATATGGAAATATGTTTTGCATTATTCACATGTATAACTGATAGCACGTTGCTTATCCTCTCAATGGAGTGAGAAAGAGGAAGAGAGTGTGAAAGGGAGGGGCTGGAGGGAGGGAGAGAATTTGGATCTTGAATTTAAAAAAAAGAACCCCAAGTGGTATGAGGGCAGCTGGATCCCAGCCCTTCCCCCACCTTCCATCCTTTGCACTGATTCTGGTCCACCTCTTTCTATGGCAGGGGACCCAGGCTGTCTGCACATTCTTCCATACCCAGCATACCCCAGACACTCAGTGCTTGTCGACAGTCTGATGAATTCCAGGAATGGCTTTATTCTGCCCTTTTCCTCTTCCTTCCAGCACACGAAGAAATCTCTGCCCTCTTCATTCCTCCCCCTCAGAGGAAGGAGCGTTGCAGACTGGGATGTCCTCATGTGCCAACCCATCCCTCCCTGGTGGAGAAGGTTCCAAAGAGCTGACCCGATGGAACATAAGACAAGAGGAGGGGCTGACCCAGACATATTCAAACACGATAAGAAGGATGCTAATTGCTCCAGGCAGGAAGGAGGAAAATGACCCATTTCCTCAGACTCCCCACACTGCTCAGAGCCCTATTTAATACCCAAAAGGCCATGGGCTCCTGGAATAATTTGTAATTCTTTCATGTGGTCAGATTGCTATCTTGCTCAGCACGGAGAAAATTATACCCAGGATTAGAACAGAGCTGAGCATTGCTCAGGGAGGAAGGAGTCTGGGCTGTTCTGGGCTAAGCCTGGCCTCCTGGGTGGCAATCAGAAAAACACAGCTGGATTTCAGTACTTTGCAAAATCTCGAGTAGGGAGCTGAGGAGGGGCAGGGAAACCAGACTCACCCGAGGGCCCTTTCTCCCCTCTGAGAAATGGCTTTCAAAATCTGTTCCTCTCCTACACAAGGGTGGCCCTTCTCCTTGGAGAAATTGATGCAGCAGACCTTAGAAGACCTAGGTCCTAGCCCAAACTCAGCTACCCATTCACTGTGTGACCCTGGGCAAGTCACTTCACCCTGTTGGCCTCAACTTCCTCAACTGTAAAATGAGCTGGAGAAGGAAATGACAAACTACTCTAGTATCTTTGCCAAGAAAACCCCAAATGAGGTCATGAAGAGTCAGACACAACTGAAAATGACTGAATTTTAATAATCCTTCTAGCTCTGATTTTAATTTCTTAGGGAGAAGACAGGAAGGAACTTGCCTTCTTGATACAGAATGGATAGAGAGAATTAGAGAATCTTAGACACTAATTCTGATGCCCTGGTCTCCTGGGGGAGAGGCTTGGCTAGCTCGTTGGTGTCCCCATCCCCCAACACAAACTGGAAGCCTGCCTGAGGTCCTTCCCCTCCTAATGCCCCACCCCAGCAGTGTCCTTGCTCCTTCTGTCCTTAAGGGGGGAACTGAGCAGAGTCAGCTCCTTCGCCAATACGGTCCTTCCCCTTAGCCAAATGGATTGGATTGTGTCTCTCCTCCCCAAGACCTGCCCCTGCTCACTGTCCTCCATTGTCTGGCCTGCGAAGAGGCCCCAGAAGCAGGCAGCTCGCCCCCAAGAAATGGCTGGTGCCATCATTACAGGGGCATTCAAAACCCTCCTGACACTTCTTACTTCTGATCCACTATCATAGCTGCCATCTTATCATGGCTTTGCTTTTGCTCCTCCATCCTTGCAGAGCCTGGGTCTTCTAGCTGTCAGCAGTGAGAGGTGGAGGGCCAGGACTTTGTTTTCCTAGCTACACACCAAGTACATACCATGACCAGAGTCCCCTGACCCTCACCTCAATCTGGACTCTGACCCTGACCTAGAACCAGATTACTGCTTGCCATTGGTCACAGCTAGGTGGTGCAGTGGGTAGAGTCCTAGGAAGACCTGAGTTCAAATCCAGCCTCAGACACTTACCAGCTATGTGACTGTGGGAAAGTCACTTAACACTTGTCTGCCTCAATTTCCTCTTCTGTAAAATGGAGATAATAAATAGCTTCCACCTCTGAGAATGGTGAGGATCACAATTTGAGATATTTGTAAAGAGTGTGCATAGTGCCTGGCACATAGTAGGTGCTTAATAAATGCCTGTTTCTTTCCTTCCTTCCTTCAATGAGGAACAGGGCAGAGAAATATGATGTCCTCAGCATAGCTCATCCCCACTCTTGAAAAACCAGCTCAGAGCCCACATCCAATGGCATCACCTCACCTCTGTCCTCCAAGGACAGAGCACCCATTCATCCTTCAGGAACAGCAGCAGCACCGAGCATGCCCCTGTGGGCAGCAGGCGAGGCAGTTCATAAAAACTTGGGGAGGGTGATGACAAGGCCTCCCCCAGTGGGAGTGGGACCTCATACTCACTATGGGTCAACAGAGATGCTGATGGGGAGGCTGCTTTGTAAGCATTTTCCAGCTGTTTACTGTGAGTGCGTTCAGTGAAACTGTGGGATCTCCATGGGCAGGGCTAAGTCTCCCCCCTGCAGAATGAGGGCTCCCTAGGGCACAGCCATGTTTCTTTCCTTGCCCTGCCCCCCCCCAGACCAGAGGTTCTGAGCTCCTAGAGGTCAGGCACTGGGTTTTTGTTTCTTTGTTTGTTTTGGCCTTTCTGTGGATTCCCAGAACTTAGCAAGGTGTTTGGCACATAGTAGGCACTTAATAAATGCTTGTTTTATTTGACTTGTTGACTAATATCACCACCAATTCTTGGCCCCAGGTCAGTACCACTCAGGGGTACAGTTTCTCCATGGCAGTCCCCTTCCTCCACCTCCATGGTCATTGCTGATACAGTAGATGATTATGGGACCAACTATGAGAGGCCCTGGTGGTAAAGTAGGTAGCTGGGGGTGTGGCAGGAGCAGAGAGAGGGGCATATAAAAATGAATGTAAGACCATGACCACCAGACCGTCCACACCAACTCCTATAGTGGCAGCCAGGCTATACACTGCCCATATGGCCTACAAATCATGCAAAGTTTCCTTATATTCTTCAGCCCAAAGAAATTCCAATCTCTATCTCCCTCAATGGGGACCCAAAAAGAGGAGACCCATATGGGACACTGAGAATGGATCCTTCCTAAGCCCTGGAGAACCAGTTGCTCAGGGGAGCAGGTGTAGACTGAGAAGAACTAGTTTATTAAACAAGCTTTCTCTCTGGGCTATGAATATTGGTTCAGGAAAGTTTCATTGCTATGAGGATTGCATGTCTCACAAAGGAATCTCTAAGTATACGCTGTGGACTATCCCAACAGCTCCCCTAAGGTTGTAAGCAACATTCCCCACATACTAAACAACCCTCCTGAGGTCAGTCACATAGTGTATCCACAGCCTGCCTGGATAAGAATCCATAATTTAGAGATAAAAGATTCCCAGAATTTCCTTCCCCAGGACTCATGTCTGGTACCCTAGAAAGCCAGGAGACAGGAGGAGCCAGTATATTTTTAATCACCTTTAAACATCATGCTCAGACAACATATAGGTACAATTCTCAAAAGAACAAACATAAGCCATTAATAACCACATGGAAGACTGCCCCAAATCACTAATAATAAAAGAAACGCATTTTAAAAACAAATCTGAGGTTTCACCTCACTTCTGCCAAATTAGTAAAAATTATAAAGGACAATAATAGTCAATATTTGAGGGAGAGGTAATAGAAAGATAAGCACACTAATACATTGTTAGTGGAGCTGTGAATACTAACCATTCTGGAAATCAAGTTGTCATTATGATAAGAGTGTGACAAAAATGCCCATGTCCTTTGACCCAGAGACTCCACTGAGAGACATATACACCAGGGAGGCCCATGATAAAAAGAGATGTCCCTATAAACACCAAAATATTTATCATCATCCTCTTTGTAGTAGCAAAGAATTGGAAACAAAGTATATGCTCATCAGTTGAGGAAAAGCTAAGCAAATTGTGGTGTGTGAGTATAATGAAATGTACTTTTAGTCTAAATAATAATGAATACAATGGCTACAGAGAAGCATGAGAAGACTTAAATAAACTGATGCAAAATGAAGGAAGTAGAAGCAGGAAAACGAAATGCACAATGATTACAACAATGTAAACAGAAAGACTAACAGTAAGACAACCAAAATCAAATGCTTGAAATCATAATAGCCAAGCTCGGCCTCAAAGAAGACATAGAGGAAGGCACCTTGCCACCCTTCTTTGTGCAAGTGGGTGTGAAACTCTGCATTTAACCTCAGAGTTTTTTAATTATTGGGTTTTTTCGCTGAACTCCATTTTTCTTTTTTTTATATTATTTGTTAAAAGGGATGACTTTCTGGAAGGGGGAATATAGATGGGGAAGGTGATGTAAAAACAAAAGATATCAATAAAAAATTTAAAAACCAACCAAAAGAATGATGCTCACTCCACCCCCACCTTTAGAGAAATATCCCTCCTGGTCATCTCCTGAATCCTTGAGGGGATGGGAAGGAGGGTAGAGAGGGGCGAGCCACTCAGCCAGATGTTCAACCTTCTCCTTGTAGGCAATTTGTTCCTTCAACAAACTATACATCCTCCCTTTGAACATATTCAACCTCAGCTGGCTAAAGAGAGAGAAATCAGGAAGTGGGATGATTCAAGTAAATGGTTTCCATTGGAGAACTCAGGAAGTGGGATGGTGTAGGACATACATAGCTCCAACCCCGGCAGCAGTGCTGTGATGCTGGGAAAGCTTCGGCCTCTACTATGTAAGAGAAGGAAGTGCTCTTGCCTCAGACCACCCTATCTCATTCACCTGCTACTGATCACAGAAGCTGCCCCATCTCTTCCCTTGGCACAGCAATGCCATAGGGGCACTTGCCCTGTGCCAAGTAGGGGCAGTACTACCTCTTCCATAAGGGGAGAGGAGACAGGGCCCAACAACCACAAAGTTAGAAGTAAGAGATTCAGAAAACTATCCCAGTTCCCAACTGGAAGAGAGCCCAGTGGCTTCACTCACCCACAGGCAGGACATTGGCTGACAGGAACTGCCTGATGCTTTCTGGACAGGGTGATGAGGGCTCCAAGGACTGTGGGACAGGGCCGGCTGGTAGGATTGGAGGAGTGGGTGCCATGACTGGCAGTGGTCCAATGAAGTCCAAGCTCTGTGGCCCCCTTTCTTCAGTGGGTGGATCAAATATTCCACCAGAAGCCTCCTTCCTTACTCCCAGCTGACATGGCAGTCCCACAACCTCCAAGAAGGGTCCTGTTTGGCCTCTTCAAAGAGTCGGGCCAGAACCTGAGTGTGGGTCCTATCCCAAGAACCAGGGCTGATGTGAAGATGATTCCCCTGGGCCATCCAAGGGCAGGAGTGCACCAGCTTCTCAGAGTGAGAGATGCCCTTTAGCGGCCACCAACTTCTGGGTTTCTGGCCTCCGGGTCTTCAGCAGAGCCTAGGACCTGGCCCTGCCTCACACCTAGAAAGACCAATAAGGAGGAAACAATAAATTAGTAAGTCATCCCTCTTCTTACAATGCCTCACTTAGAGGCAACCAGGTGGCAAAGTGAATAGAGCGCTGGTCCTGCAGTCAGGATAGACCTGAGGTCAAAGCCTGCCTCACACACTAACCGTGTGACCCTAGACAAGTCACGTAACCTCTGTCTGCTTCAGTCTCCTCACCTGTGGATAAGATTAGCCTTCACCTCCCAGAGCTGTAGTGAAGACCAAATGAGATATTTGCAAACAGCTTAGCACAGAGCCTAGTACATAGTAAGCGCTTAATAAATGCTTATTACTTCAGAGAAAGTCAGTTCATTAATAACAAAAGAAGATCATGGTGTTGTAGAAAGTCTTTGGGATTTAGAACCAAAAGACCTGGGTTCAAATTCTTCCTTTAATACTCACTGTCTTGTCACTTCTGCCTCCATGACAGTATCTCTCATCTACCCACTCAGACAGACATCACCTTGGTTCAGGCCCTCATCACCTCCCACTGGGACCACTGTGATGGCCTCTTCAGGCTTTGAGCCTTCCTCCATCCAGCCACCCAAAGCATCCCAGGTCTGACCAAGCCCCAGCCTTCCAAAGGTTCTTTCCGGCTCTAAGGAGATGATCTCTCTTCACATTTTCTATGGTTCCCCCCTTAGAAGATACTTAGGGTCCTCTACAGAAGGACCTCCCCACCTACCACTGAAGAAACTTCACTGGCTCCTCGTTGCCTCCCGGCCAAAACAACATGCTCAGCGTGACATTCCAAGTGACTGTTTGGCTCCAGCCTAATCCTCTCAGCTACTTTCACAGGCCTCCCCTTCACACACTACAGATTCTAGGCACACCAGCTTCCATGCTGTTCCCAAGCTGGGCATCCCATCTTTTCAGTCTCTCCTCTGTCCCTTATTCTAGTTATAGTCCTTAGCTTTCTTCAAGGCTCAGCTCAGGAGTCACCTCCCATGGGAAGCCATTCCAGATTTCTCCTCTGTCCTTCCCTCTTCAAATGATCTTGTATTGCCTTTTTTCAATATGTTGTATGTGTATGTACACATCCACATATATACGTGTATACACATAATTCGTGTGCACATATGCATGGGTGCACATATAGACACAATACACACATACCTAATACTATATATATATATATATATAAACATGCACATGTATACAGCCACAAATATACACGCATACACACATGCAGATACATACATACCATCTCCCTTCCTCCCAGTAGAACATAAGCTTCCTGAGGACAGGAACTGTTTTTCAGTTTAGCCTCTGTATCCCCATAGTATAGCAGGGTTTCTGGTACGTGGAAATCTACTAGTAAACACTTGCTGGATCGGATTTGATTGGGTCTCTACTTTCTCCTGACCCGGCGTAGGCTACAACATCTAGAAGGTGGTGGTAATGCATGTGGGATCACCCTGCCCTGCCTCATTCATTCTTTTTGTACACATGGGTCCCGTCCATCCAAGCAGGTCATACAATTTCAGATCCCAGTTCCCAGCAGCTCTCCCTGCTCAGAGCAGGAGCTCAATTAATGGTCTCTGGCAAGGATGTCATAACTCGAACCTAGTATCTTTTCCTACCTGAGTCTTGATTTTATACCCACAAGTCTCAGTCCTAAGTAATTCAATAAATATTTACTGAGTGGCTCTTTCATTCTCTCCCACTGCCTAAAGCTTCCCCCTCCATTAGCTATACCTTCCTTGGCCCTGTCTAATGCCATTTCCCTCCTCTGCAGCCTGAAATTCCACCAACAGAGGGTTCATTACAGGAAACAGGAATTCCTTGGGGATGGTTTCATTTTTGATTCTGTATCCCCAGTGCCTGCCACATGGTAGGGACTTATTAAATAGTTACTGGTTGATTTTAAAATGTAACCAGTGGGCAGACCAAAGAGGAGCTGTCAGGTATTAACAATTCAGGGAGAATTAGTTCATTGGATTGGTTTTCCTATTGAGGCTTTTCTGAGCTCTGCCTTACCTCCAGAATTGTGCGGTTTTCTTAGGGGGGTGAGGATGAAGGCAAAACTTTGGGAAGGGCATGTGTGTGGTAGAAAGGCACCCAGGTAGATGGCAAGGAAAGGATGTAGGTGAGCAGAAGGCATCCTGTGGGCACTGGGTAGGAGGTGGAGATCGAGAATGTTTGTGAGGAGGTGCTCAAAAGGGAGATGAGAAAGCACCTGAGGGAGAACCCTAACAAAATGAGAACCATGGGGAGCTAGTCCAAGAGGAAGAGAACAGGCAAACCAAAGGACACACACAAAGACACTCAGTCTCTGTCTTTGTCTATTGTTTCTGTCTCTCTGTTTCTGTATCTATCTATCTCTGTCTGCCTCTGAATCTGTCTCTGTATTTGTCTCTCTCTGTCTCTCTGTGTCTCTCTCTGTCTCTATCTGTTTGTATCTCTCTCTGTCTCCATGTCTCCGTCTCTCTGTTTCTGTCTTTTTGACTCTGTCTCTGTCTGTCTCTATGTCTCTGTCTTTGTCTATCTCTGTCTCTTTCTGTGTCTCTCTCTGTCTCTCTATCTGTCTCTGTCTCTCTGTCTGTCTCTGTCTCTCTCAGTCTCTCTGTCTCCCTCTCTCTCCCCCCCTCTCTCTCTCTCTCTCTCTCTCTCTCTCTCTCTCTCTCTCTCTCTCTCTCTCTCTCTCTCACTGTGACCACCTGTCTCTTCTGATTGGGCCAAGAGGGCTGGCCAGGCTGAGTTGGAAGATTTCCTTATAAGGGGCTCAGGCCCAGAGACCCCCACAGCTCTGGGAGGCTGGAAAGGCTTTCCTTTGGCCCACAAAGGGCAAAGAGCAAAGGTGGGTCCAGGAGATGCTATTGCTGACTGGGACTATTCCCTCCCCTCCCAAGTCTCCCCTCCAGAACCACACACACGTTCAGATCTAACTCTAGACCATGGGTCATCAGAGCTGGAGTCCCTACTGCCTCTACTCAAGAGGCAGAGAATTCTCTGCCCTTCCCTTCATAAAAACTACCTGCAGACCTAGAACATCCAGCCCCCGGAGCCCAGTAGTCTCCCCTGTTGCCTAAGGGGGCTCTGATGCCCAAAAAGTCCAGGACACCCTCCCCTCTCCCTCCCCCACCAAAGCACACCATTGCCAAACTAAGAATCAGCCCAGGCCAGCTCCACTAGTAATGCCAGCCCCTGGCCCCCTTCTGCACTCAGCTTGTCACACTGTGTTACACCCACCCCACCCCCCACACACACCCCATGTTGCCCTGTCAATCATCATTTCTACTTGGAACATTTAGGCTTCCTTTCTCCCCTTTCCTCTGACATTTTTCCATCTCCTCTCATATCTCTCCTCTCCCTCTCCCTCTCCACCATCACTTTTCCTCTCCCTCTCTCTTCCTTCTCCTCCTCTCTCTCCCACACCATGCTTCTCTCCCAGCTCCACTAAGCTGTTCCACCACTTGCTGGCCTGTTCTTCCACTCTCTCTACATTCTCCCTGACCTGCCCGTCCCTGCCTCCTTCATTTACGGGGAGCTATCTCCTTCCAGGGCTCCTCTCCCACCATGTGAGTCCCTCACCCAACCTCCCTCCCTGCCATCAGTCACCTGGGAAAGGGATTCCCCACCCTGGGCTCCTGCTTTGGCCCCTCCGGCTGCTCCTCAGTGAACCTCTCCATCCATGCTTCTCCGGTGTCTAATTAGCAGCAGGAGCCAGAGCAGAGAGCTGAAAACCAGAGAGTTGCCCCAACATGTCCTGTCCTGTTGTGGGGAGAGCTGTGAGCCCGGATCTCTATTGGGAGTGCAACTTCCCTCGGCCTAAAGGACAGGGACTTTGGCCAAGCAAATTAACCTGAGTCCCTCTTATTTTGGAGTAAAGACACTCCTCAGAGTTAAGTTCACCTTCTTGGTCCAGACTAGCCTCAGTGAGAGAAGGGGAACACAGCTTCCTCTTTTTTTTTGGAGGGGAGAAGGCAAGGCAATTGGGGTTAAGTGACTTGCCCAAGGTGACACAGCTAGTAAGTGTGTCAGGTGTCTGAGGCCAGATTTGAACTCAGGTCCTCCTGACTCCAGGGTCGGAGCTGTACTCACTGTGCCACCTAGTTGCCCCCAGTTTCCGCCCTTGAACCCCATCCAAGCTCTGACTTTCTTTCTTTCTTTCTTTTTCTTTCTTTCCTTCTTTCCTTTTCTTTTTCTTTCTTTCTTTCTTTCTTTCTTTCTTTCTTTCTTTCTTTCTTTCTCTCTCTCTCTTTCTCCCTTCCTTCCTTCCTTTCTTCCTTTCTTTCTTCTCCTCCTCCTCCTTCTGCTCCTCCTCCTTTTTCTTCTCCTTCTTTTTAATAGTATTTTATTTTTTCCAATTACATGTAATTTTTTAAATAAGATTTCCCAATTTCTCCCTCCCCTCTTCACCTCCCTTCCTCCGTATAATGTAGGCAATTTGATCTAGGTTATATCCGAGCAATCATGTAAAACACATTTCCATATTAGTCTGACTTCTTCTAATAGATTCTGGGTGCCCTACCCCACTACGCATACAAGGAACCAAACTCATACCCACCCTTTTCCTCCCCCAGGAGACACACAGATCCAAACCCAACTCTTCTCTCCCAGCCCATTCACCAATAACCAAAGGACCCACCCCCAGGAGAAACACAAACTAGAATCCTAAAATAATAGGCCTGGTGAGGCTTTAGAGGTCATCTAGTCTCTAGGTGTCAAATACAACACTTTGCCACCAATTAAAATGGAACCAGGGAATATTTAACAGAAATACAATAAAACTTAGATGATATTATGATTTAGGGATCCTTATGGATGGTTTAGTGGCTCCTTCTTCTATTTGTTTGTGAGTTTGATCCCACTGTTTAGTCCTCATCACAAAACTAGCGCTGGAATGGACCTCAGACGTCAGCCCCCTCATTTTACACATGAGAAAACTGAGACCCAGACTTGCCCACAGTCACACACATGATAGCACATCCGTCACTCTAAATCTGCTCCTGGGAAACATACAACTCTTGGAGTTGGGAGCTGGAACTGGTGAAATGTCTGGGCGGCCTGGAAGTGCGGATTGTCAACAAGATGCTAGAATTTTTTTTTTCTCTTTCAGGTAGAGAGAGGGAGAGTTCCTCACAAGATAAGCCCAGCTAGAGGCAGGATGACTTTTTTTTTTTAATTAATAAGCATTTATTTTCTCTCCCTACTCTCCCCTCGTTGAAATGAAAAATAAAAATAAAACTTTGTAACAAATATTCGCAATCGAGGAAAACAAATCCCTGTACTGGCCATGTCCAAAAGATATCTAATTCATTCTGTACCATGAATCCAATGCTTCTCCATCAGGACATGGGTGGAGTGCTAAATCATGGACCCTCAGGAATCCTGGCTGAGACCTCTTACTTTCTAAAAAATGTAAACTTCTTGAGGGCAGGGACAAGTTTTGTTATTTTTTTTTTGTCATTCAGTCATGACTGACTCTCTGTGACCCCATATGGGGTTTCCTTGGCAGAGATACTGGAGGGGCTTACCATTTCCTTCTCCAGCTCATTTTACAGATGAGGAAACTGAGGCAAAAAGGGTTAAGTGACTTGCTCAAGGACACATAGCTAGTAAATGTCTGAGGCTGGATTTGAACTCCGGTCTTCCTGACTCCCAGCCTAGTGCTCTGTCTACACTATCCTAGCTGCCCGTAGGTGCTTAAACAATATCTATTGATTGAGTCACCGCTCCCCAATCTCACGTGGAAAATCATTACTTTAGAACTGTAAAGAATCTTAGAAGGCACCTAGTCTAACCTGCTTCATCTTTTAGAGCCTAAGGAGTTTGTCCCAGGTCACACAGCTCATGGCTCCCCTCTGTTCCCCTCTGTACATAGCCCATGTGGACACAGTTATTTTCACATCTCTCCCTTTACATTCTGAGCCCCCTTGAAACCAGGGATGGTGTTTTAACCTTTCTTTTTATCCCAGAGCTTAACGCAGTGCCTGGCACACAGTAGGCACTTAATAAATGATTATGGACACTCAGAATTCGAACCCAGGTCCTCCAACTCTGAATCTAGCACTCTTTTCCAGTGCATCACTGAGACCCCATTTGGTTCCCAGGCCTTCTCCCAGTATTTCAGGACAAAGGGCAGAATCAGGCTATTTTCCCCTCACCAAGACCTCTCTCCAACTGCTGAAATGCCAGCTACCCCTCCAGGCCCAGATCTAACCCCCACCTCCTCCAGGCAGCTTTCCCTGATGTCTCACCAGCCTCCCCTAGCACTCTCTCCTTCCTATGGGAGTTCTTGGAACACTGATTTTTGTCGTTCATTTAGCCGAGAGAAGAAATTGTCTTAGATGGTCTCCCTTTGAGCTTCCTGAAGGAAGAAAGTGGTTTTAACTAATAGAGCAGGGGTGAGGGACCTGCAGCCTTGAGGCCACATGTGGCTTTCTAGGTCTAAGTCCTCAAGTGTAGCCCTTTGACTGAATCCAAATACAAAAGGATTTGTTCTGTGAAGTTTAGATTCAGTCAGAGTACCACACTTGAGGACCTAGACCTAGAGGGCCACAAGAGGCCTCAAGGCCACAGGTTCCCCACCCCCATAACAGAGGTTCTTTAGAACTGTTGCTGCTTGTCCTTCATTCTTGAAGAGGACCATGACATCAGGAAGGTGATTCCACAACTTGCAAGTGAATTGGATTTAAGTGAGGGAGGACTGGGAAAAGTCACCAGCCTCACTTTCTCCTCTGGAGATATAGATATAGATCAGGACAACTGGAGATGGCCCAGGATGCAGTAGGGGACCTTTCCAAGCTGAGGTCTTTAACAGGAGGATGGTCGGGCAGTGTGGAAGAAGAAAGGAGGTTTGGCCAAAGTACAAGAGTGAGGAAGCTAGCACCTAAGATTTAGCCTGTCCCAGACTGGGGCCAGCAGGAAATATAATCTTATATTATAGGATCTAGGTCTCTGAACTTCCTCAGGAAATGGCGGGGTTGGGGTCGAGGGGGGAGGATGGCATCTTCTAGAATTTAGCTGTTCTACTTCTGGAAACGAGCCCATAGGACTCCTCTCCCCACCCTCCCCAAACATAGGATGAGCTCTTCTCCCGTCCTCTGCTATCCCCAGGCTTCCTAGTGGAAGTTCGGCTGGAGTTCGGCTCCCTCCCCGATCTTCTAGAGAGGCAAGTACCACAAGCCACAGCTTGCACCTCCAAACGTCCCTCCCTTCCTCCCTCTCTGGGCCTCTGGGCAAATAGGAGGGCCCAGGAAATGTAGCCCTCAGCCCCAGACCCCACCCTCCTCTGGCATCCCCAGTGGAGGCCCCAAGGCCAGAAAGGAGAAAGGCAAAGGTCCCTTCCCCAGAACAAGCTCCCATTGATAACATTCAGAGAACCTTAGATTCGATTCAACATTTTAGTAGTTGTATCATAAAATCCTTATCAACCTTCCCCTATCCTTGAGAGGGTAGACCCTGAGCCAGGAAAATCTGAGTTCAAATCCTGCTTTTGACAATTGCTGTGTGTCCATGGGCAAGCCACTCATCTGCTCTGAGAACTAATTGCCTAGCTACAAAATGGGAGTCATAGGATCACATATTTAGAGCTGGAAGAAATCTTATTCCATCGAACCCCACACTTTTACAAATAAGGAAATCAAGGTCTGGAGAGGTGAAATTACTTGGGCAAGGTCACATGGAGCATATGTAGAATGTAAACCCAGCTCTCCAATTCCAGGTTTGCTATATTATGCTGTCTATAATAACACCCGGAGCCCTAGCTCCCAGGATTGTTGAAGCTCTGTTGAGATAATGGGTGTTAAGCAACTTGAGGGCTTTAAAGCATTATATTAATGTCTGCTATTATTCTAATTCTGGGATACTAGACTCTTAAAATCCTAGAATGCTGGAATCCTAAAAAGACTAACATTTCAAAATCCAAGCATCTTAGTATCCTAGAATCACAAAATCCTAGGATACGGGACTTTTAGAACTCCTTAATCTTATAATGCTAGTGTAAAGGGAGAGGGGATGTGATTCACCAACACCCCTCCACCTCAGCTCAGTTGATGTGGTCACACATGATGAGGTTTTAATATAAAAGTAAGGTGTGTCTACACCCTGATCCCTTTATGAGGCTCAAAAACCTCTGACTGAATCAAGGAGGTAATGCAATCGGCTAAGAAAACCAACTAGCCATGTTTCTAACAGATTTAAATAGACAAATCTGGAGGATTCAAGGCAGTCAAATGAGGCATGGACTAAGCATTCCTAAAGCGCCTACTATGTGGAGAAAGAAATGGCAAACCACTCCCCCAAATGGGGTCACAAAGAGTCAGAAGCGACTGTAATGACTGAACATGAACATGTGCCAGGCATTGTGGTAAGTGCTTTTTACAAATACTATGTCATTTGATCAAAAAGCCTTTGGGGTAGGATCTATTATTGTCCTGATTCTACAATTGAAGAAACTGAGGCACACAGAGGTTAAATGACTTGTCCACCGTCACACAGCTAGTAAATATCTGAGGCTGGATTTGAACTCAGGTCTCGCTGTCTCCAGGACCAATGCTCTATGCATTACACCAATAGCTACTTCAAGACTAGGCACAATTGTGGAATGAGACCCCTGGGGGGAAAAGGGATTTGTCTCTAGTTTTTGGCGACAAAGGAGGAGATACCATATCCAGCAGTTTAAAAGTTCTAAGACTTTATAAGCAGTTTAAAAGTTCTAAGACTTTATAAGCTTGGAGCACCCTGTGGAAAACACTCCCTTCTGCCCCCCCCATATACATATTGTTTTTGTAGCTATAAAGGGGAGCCATTGGGCCAGTAGGAGAGGATTGTGGATCTGATCTCTTGTGGAGAGCAGAGATATACACCCCAGACAGATATAGATATGGAGAATAGTTACCCAAGTGAGGCAGCAACTTCAAGAAATGTGAGCCCGGAAATTGAGAGTCAGGATATGGGGAGGAGGAGATCTTGGAAAGCTAGCATGAGGGAAAGGTCTTTCAAGATTTTTAAGTTACCTTTGCCACATATGCATCCTGCCTGTGTCTCACTAATAATTTACTCTAGAAGTTCAAGCTCACTCTTTCCATGGTTTCTGTGTACAATTATGGAAAAGTATGCACCGGGTTTATGGGGAAACCTTTTATATCTACCATTCTTACATGCCATCCTAGTAAATGCTTTTTCTAAATGCCAATTATGTCAACTGGCTTATTGTTAGTAGGAAACACTATTAGTTGGGGCTCACGGGCTAAAGTAATAGGAGTACAACCCTATAAATTTATCCTAGGGCCCCAGAGGTAGTAGCAACTTCCCTTTGAAGACAGAAACAGAAAGGGCAGGTTCCAAGAAGAGGAGTATCACAGAGGGGAAGCTACGCTAGAATAAAATAATTTTAGAACCCCAAAACCATAAAAACCTACAACATCAGAAGTGTTAACATGAGACTCTTAGAATTCTAGAATCTTAGAATCCTTGTGTCCTAGAATCCTAGAATTATAGTGTCCTGGAATTTTAGGATTATTGAAGCTTAGAGCCACAGAATCCTATCATTTTTGCATCTTAGAACACTAGAGTCATAAAATTCTAGAACCTTAAGATCCCAAGATCTCAATATCCTAGAATCTTAGTATCCCGGAATCCTAGACTCATAAGGATAAGAACAGGGACTCACCCTGTGATTTCATTGGTATAAGGAATTCCCCTACAAGAAAATTCCCTCTACCAAAGCCAGCTGGCACTTTTTATAAAACTTATAGCCTTGAAGAGTTTCGTAGAGCACTAAAAAGTTCTGGGAGTAATTTGTAGTTGGTCTCACAGGCAGTATGTGTCAGACCTAAAATTTTGGAGTCCTGGGACCCCAGAATCCTGGCATCATAGTACACATAGTACACTAACATCCTAGGATTTTAGTATCTGCAAATCCTAGAATCCTAGGGCCTTTGAATCCTAGAATGCAGAACCTGGAGGGACCAGCTAACGTAACTAACACTTTCTAGCTGTGTGACTCCAGACAGCGTAATTTAATTTGGCATTATTTAGCCCTGGCCCACGGTGGACAGCTAGCCCAAGGTTAAAAGAGGACAGAAAACAAACAGTGTTGTCAAGGACAAACTTGCCAGGCTACTGTATTCATCTGATAAGAACCGGCCCTACTCATAAGTGGAACACCCCTGCCCCAATTCAACAGCCTCCAGATCTCATGTTAAAACAAAAAGGTCGGCTTCTCTTCATAAGCAGCTTCAGGTCTTGGGAGTGTAGGTCTGATGGAGGAAAGAAAGCATACATTGATTCTGGTAACAGATCATGTCAGAGGTCAGACCATAAAGGTGTGGTGGTATGGGGAGGGGGGGGAGGTGTCCCTCACCCAAAGAAGGGGATTAAAACTCCCAGGAAAGGGTTCCTTGGCTCATGCCATGGCCCCTTCTTCCTGTGACAAGGCTCCTATTGTGGAGAACATGCCTGGGAAGGAGACAGGCCTAGACAAGCTGTGCCCTATATCCCACATACCAGGCCGGTAGAGCAGGCCAGACAGAGGCTCAGAATTTCGGCGGCAGCAGATGCCTGAAGGGGGAGCATAGCACCCCTCCACGTTGCGGCCACAGATGCTGAGGCAAGCACCCCCGGTCACCCCCTCCTCCAAAAGAGTCAGGGGGATGTCACCAAGAGGGAAAAACTACAGAACCTCCCCACGCCAACAAAGTTCTTAGTGACATGCTGAAGTCCAGGCTTTTCTTCTGGGAGCCAGAGAGAAGAGGGACAGCATTCCTAGTAGGGGAACAGCATGAGCAAAGATTCAGAAGGAGGAATAAGACTAAGGTGAAGGCCAGGAGGGAGGGGACAGAGAAGAGATGGACCTGACTATTCAAACTCCTTGCTCAGTCTTGGGCCCGTCAGGGGTACAGTTTACTGGACAGCCTGGGTAGATACCAAGGCAGGGCCGTGACAAGGGATCTTCTTGTCTTTTCTACTGTCGTGATTCATGGAGTAGTAACAGAGTCACATATTTAGAGCTGCAAGGTAAACCAACCCCCTTTATTTTACAAATAAGGAAACTGAGGCCCAGAGAGATTAGGCGATTAGCCCAGCTATTAAGTGTTGAGGAAAGATTCAAACCCAGGTCACCACATTTATCCTTTGTTGTTGTTGGGTCATTTTTCAGTCATGTCTAGTTCTTTGTGACCCCATTTGGGGTTTTCTTGGCAGAGATACAAAAGTGGTTCGCCATTTCCTCCTCCGGCTCATTTTATAGACAAGGAAGCCGAGGCAGACAGCGTTAAGTGACTTGCCCAGGGTCCCACAGCTAGTAAGTGTCTGAGGCCAGATTTGAAATCATGAAAGTGAGTTTTCCTGATTCTAAGCCCAGTGCTCTATGCACTATGGCACCACCTACCTGGCCTCACTTATACTCAAGTCACACACAAGTCAAGACACTACCCTATGATGTCATCGGTCCTCTTCAAAAATGAAGGATGAACGATGACAGTGATGCCACTCGAGTTGAACCTTGAAGGCAGGTAGGAATTTCAAGAGGCAGCGGCGAAAAGGGGCAGCATTCCAGGCATGAGGCACAGTCTACGCAAAGGCGTAGCTGGGGCATCCCACCCTTTTCAACCCCAATTAATATAACTGATGAGATGTTTTAAGCTCTGATATCTTTTGGGGTGAAAATGGCCCTTTGATTGTGATATAGAATCAAAGATTTAAGCTAGGTGCCAATTCCTAAATAATTTTATTGTATCAGCCAAAGAAGCAAGCTCTCCTGATAAAGTCATTCATGTGCGGAGGGTCTTAATTGCATTGACTGGGGTTGTGGGTTATGGGACATGCCCTCTTTCCCACAGATGGATGGGGAACAGCAAACAGGACACTTTGGCTGGGATGTGCAAAAACCTTGGAAAAGGAGGCGGGCACCAGATTGCAGAGGGCTTCATGTGCCAGAAGAGACAATGGACGTGGCTGGATCCGTACTCATAACCTCTCCAGCTTAGTGGAATCTGCAAGTACATGAGCCCAGGGCGACTTCTTTTTTTTTAATTTTTAAATTTTTAAAATCCAATTTTATCTTCAGTTCTCTCCCTCCCACCCCCTCTTCCCCCACCCATGGAGAAGATAAGAAAACCCAAGCTGTTACAAATATGTAATCAAGCAAAACAAATTCCCAGATTAGCCACTTCCAGAGTCACGCCTAAGCCATGAAAAAGCACTGGAGAGCTTTAGTGGAGGGTTTGAGAAAACAGAAATCAGAAGGCTAGTTCTGTGTTCTGGACTCACAGGGCCTGGATTCAAAAGTTTACTGCCTACGTGACCTCTGCAGAAGCCAGGACTTTCTCTCAGAGGCCACTACTCTATCCATTCCCACTGCCTGCATGCGACAAGCAGCTAATAATATTTTATGAATTCAATTGCTTTGGGGGGATAAAGCTAGGGACTGAGAATTCCAGCCCCAGCTAGGTCTTCCTGACTCTTAAGTCCAGAGCTCCATCCTTGATGGCATCATTGAGATGGAGCTCTGAACTTAGAGTCAGGAAGACCTGATTTCAAATGCTGCCTCCGACACTTACTGGCTGGGCAAGCTGTTTAACCTCTCTGATCCTATGATCCCTCTGATCCCTAGAAAGTGTCTGAGGCCAGAGGGGGGTTGTATTAGATTTCCTCAGAGGGTCCCTCCCAGAAAAAGAGCAAAACCATGTACCCCAAAGTAAGATGAGAAGTTATTTCTCTGGGTATCATTGGTGGCTTGTGGGGAAAGGTCCATGCCTCCAGTCTTCTCCTTGAAAGCAAAAAATGGAGAGCCAAGGAGCCATTAGGAAGCATCTACTCCAACACTCTCATTTTGAAGAGGAGAAACTGAGGCCCAGTCACAGATTGTCCAGAGGCACAAAGGTAGATCTCCAAGCTGGACAGCACTTCACAGTCCACTAGCCTACTGTGTATCTGAATAAGAATCCCATGACAACCTTCCAAACAGGTGGGCATCTAGCCTCTGGCAATGAAGAGCAACAGCCTCCTGAAACAGCACTTTCCACTTCGGAATGACTGCAAATTCTTAGGAAAGTTTTCTTTCTTCAGCCCAAATCGGCAACTTCTACCCAAGGTCCCCAGCTCTGTGCCCTCTGGGGCCCAGCAAGACAAGTTGAATGTCTCTTCCCTACAATGGCTTTCCAGGTACTTGAAGACAGGGATTTCTTCCACCTTTCTTCCTCAAGTCTTCTCTCTTACTACCTAAATATTCCAGTTTCCTTCACAAGTCACCATATCTCAGACTTGGAAGCAACCTCGGAGGCCCTTCTGGCCCAACCCTGAAACAAAATTGGTTCCACAACCTCCCCAAGAAGTGGACTTCCACACTCTGAAGTGCCTGGCATACAGAAAGTGCTTAATAAATGCTCTGTCCACTCTATCTATTCATCCATCTCTCTTTATCTATCCACTCTCTATATCTGTCTTATATCTACCTACCCTTCTGTTATCTATCTATCCATTCTATCCATCCATCTCTTTATCTATCCACTCTATTTATCCATCCATCTCTTTATCTATCCAATCTCTTCTCTCTCACTCTCTCTCTCCCTCCCTCCCTCTCTCTCTCCCTCCCTCCCTCCTCCCTCTCTCCCTCCCTTCCCCCCTCCCTCCCTCCATCTCTCCTTCCCTCCCTCTCTCTCTCCCTCCATCTCTCCCTCCCTCCCTCCATCTCTCTCTCTCTCTCTCTCTCTCTCTCTCTCTCTCTCTCTCTCTCTCTCTCTCTCTCATATATCTACCCACCTGAACATGGCAGCTGAACTGCCAAACATTCAAACTCTACTGTGGAGAGTACAACTCTGATGGACTAGCCACACTGTTCAAATGCCAAACATACATTTCCCTAAAACACTATTTTATGAAGAACTTGTACAAGACATGCACTCACACAGAGGTCAGAAGAAGCCATACAAGAACAGTCTCAAGGTCCCTCTGAAAGACTTTGGCATTGTGTACCCACATCAAAGAGGTTGTTGCGCTCTATGAGCGAAGCCAAATTGCAGTAGCTCAAAAGAAACCTATGATGCATAAATTTAGAGCCATCTCCACTCCAAATGCTCATGTGGACTATTTGTGCCCAACCTGTGGCAGAGCCTTCCAAGATCATATTGGTCTGATCAGCTACAGTCAGACACACTATACCTGGACCCCAGCATAGTGGTGTCATTTTGGTCCTCTTCCAGTACCAAGGACAACAACCAATCTATCTCTTTATCTACTATCTATCTATCCATCTATTTCTTTCCATCACCTATCTACACTATTTCTTGTGGTATCTATCCACTCTATCTATCTCTTGCCTTAGCCACTCCATCTCTATCCACTCAATCTTCTGTCATCTCTCTCTCTCTTCTTTTCTCTCTCTATCTCTCCTCATCCTCCTCCTCTTCCTCCTCCTCCTCCTCCACCTCCTCCACCTCTTCTTCTTCTTCTTCTTCTTCTTCTTCTTCTTCTTCTTCTTCTTCTTCTTCTCTCCCCATTCCTCTTCTTATTAGCTTTAATTATTTCAAATTATTAGGGAGTTCTTCTTGACATCAGCTGAAATTCACCCTTTTTACACCTATCCTGACTCCCAGCCATCACACACAGTTGCTGCCTTCTTAGACCTTTCTAGGGCCACTGAGGCAGGGGCAGCCCAACTGGTGTGTCTTTGTTTTATTTGATATAAAATGGAGGCAGCCTGGATCATGTGCAATGGAAAGAACACTGGTTTGGGAGTTCAGCAGCCTGGGTCTGAATCCCAGCTCTGCCACATCCTGCCTATACGATCTCACCGAACAAATCCTTTCTCCTCTCTGACCCTCACAGAAGCTGTAGAGATTCCTCTCTGTTAAAGAAGGATTGGTGTTAGATCAGGGGTTGTTAACCTGGTGCTCAAGAACTTGTTTTTTCAAAGATATTTGGATAACTCTTTTTAAATACAAACTTCACATTTCAAAATTACAAAATTTCCTTTGTAATCCTATGTATTTTATTTTATGCATTTCTTAAGAAGGGGTCCACAGGCTCCACTGGAGTCAGATGGGTTCTAAAAACCAGGTTCTTAGATGATGTCTAGGTAACCCAAGTACTTCCCAAAGCCCATTGGTATGTGGCTCTCTCCTCATCTCTGAAGCCTTTTCAAGTTTTCAGGTACCTCCTCTATCTCACCATACCAGCCTTAAGAGCCCAGAAGCCCCTGCTTTCTCCTCATTTAGCTAGCAGGTCCCAGGGCCTCTGAGGTCCATTATCCATTTCCTCTTCCCCAGAGTCTCTCTCTACATGAGCCAGAGGAGGTGTTGGAGCAGGGACCTTCCAGAGCTGACACATTCCAATGACCTCATCCTCCTGGAGCCAGGCAGCAGCCCTCAACCTGCCTCTGTCTCTTAACTCCCTGCCTTCCAGGCTACCTTTTCTGGGGGAGGCCAAAGCCAGGCATCTACCTAAGTGGGGGCGGGAGTTCTAACTAATTGGGCACCTGGGTTGCCAATACTTCACAAGCACAGACTGGTGCCGGGTGCATACCAGCACATCAGAGTCTCTGGTGCCAGCCCCTCCTCCAGAGACAATGAATGATCCAGGCAAGATGGGCCAACCCCAGGTGCGGCCACTGGCCGTAGAACCCCTAGCCCCAGCTTACTTATGGTCCATGGGAGTGAAGAGGAAAAGGCTTGGGCACAACCTCGGCCAATGTGCTCGAGGGTTCTGGGAAGAGAAGCTGGTTCTCTGTACTTGTCTCAGCTCATACATTTAAGAAG